>NC_057803.1:143194925-143197833 GCF_018294505.1 Triticum aestivum | reverse complement strand
AGAGACACCAGAGTTGAACCTTCTACAATCTTAATTCTCGGTCATACCGAATGAAACTCACTCACTTGGTGAAACCGAAATATTCAATCGACTATTCCATGGCACGTCGGTCAGACTGACGAAAAATGCTAAGGTAACATCGAAGCATGTTCCTTATCATTAACTAGCCATCGAAAAATCCAATTGATTCTGCTTGGAGACTCCGAAAAATGCTAAGGTAACATCGAAGCATGTTCCTTATCATTAACTAGCCATCGAAAAATCCAATTGATTCTGCTTGGAGACTCCAAACTGCACATATAAGAGAAAGTTTGCCAAACGTTTTCTATTGAATTATACTTTCCGGGCTTTACTCAATGACCCTCTATTACAAACTCTCCAAATTACCATGACACTTCTTGTGCAAATTTATAATCCTTACCATTTGACATATACAAACAAGAGGACTTAACCCTTCTTGGAAATTGATGTCAAAGGGAAAGAGATATGCACATCAAAGCTTATATCTAAAGGGGTGAGAACTTATCTATTAAAAGTGATATGCACATCGGGAGAAACTGGTATTGAAATTGTTATTTGATATTTATCAAGATTTTCTCTTACCTCATAAACCTACTCCCAATAAAAGTCTCATGATACATGGGGAGAAGAAATCCAATAGGAGGGGGGGGGGGTCTTTGGAAACATTAAATTTCATACAAGTAGTACTCATTCTTATGCATGTCTTCCCTATCTTAGTTAATTGCAGTACTTTTCATGTTCTCAGTGAGATCCTTGTGTTTTCTGACCTTATTTTCACAAGTTTATCTCTTCATGAATCCCTGCTTGGTATTTCAGTTTTGTGTGTGTATCTTTCACTTTAATGTCATCTCTTTCTTGTTGTAAATATATGTATTTAGCTAGGATTCATGTCCCTTTGCTATGCACTCCACCAAGATTCATGTGATATAGAAGAGTCTCCGGTACCTATTCAATTGTGCATTTGCATTCCAAAAGAAAAATTCTAAATATGCCTAATCTTAGGGGGAGCTCCTATATATCTCAGGTTTGTCAAAACTTCATATTGTTCTTCAATTAATATTTCTTCATTACAGCTTTGATTTATGTTGTCATCAATTACAAAAAAGGGAGAGGTTAAAAGCACATTCACCCCCTTGATCGTTCGGTAATTCATGTCAACACACATATTGTTGGACTAATGTTTTCCTTGAGAGTATTTCAGGAAGTTCAACTTAGGCAAAACTTTGGAAAGTGAATGTGGACCCCTCAAGATACTAAGTACAAGTGTTGGCCAAGCCCCAAGACTCCATTTTATGTTTCAGCGATCCAAGATCACACTGAATCCATAGGTATGCCATATCAAAAGGGGATGAAGTTGTGATCATGGACTCACTACTCAAGCGCTTAGACATCAAGCTCCAAAAGCCTCATTCAAATTCTCACATTCTACTATGTCACAAACCCTAAGTGAAACCCAGACTCACTGAAAGAGACACACCTAGAGTCATTGAGCCATTCATGACATAGTCGTTGCCTAAACCCTAGAACTTCGGTTCCACCGAGTTAACACTTCACTCCCACGAAGAGCACTTGCCAACCTTCTGTTTTCAACTGAAATTCATTCGGAATTTCCGAGCGGTTTTAGTCGGTGACACTGAAGTACGGAAGGTGCTTAGGTCATCACAACTCGGAGCCACCAAACGTTTTCACCCTGTCTCATTGATTGAAAATGCCTAAAGTTCAAACCTTTTGTACTGATTGGTCTCACTGAGTGGTTTCACCCGGTCCCACTGAATAGTGCATAAAGATGTGTAATGGTTGGATTTGGTGCTGCTATACCCCACCCACTCCACCAAACTCTCAAAGAGCAACTAGAGGGAAGCATAAACATTCCATACCCATATTTCTGAGAGAGATTTCCGCATCCTTCTGTTGAGATCACAGGGGTTCCACTCCAGCCATAGAACCTTGACTTCTAGTCATCTCATTGCTTTCTACCCAAACCCTCTCCCATCCCAAGGCCAAAATCCGTGAAAGAGTGTTTGAGTGTTGAGGAGATTATCTTTTGAAGCACAAGAGCAATAAGTACATCATCAACAAACCCACCTATTACTTTTTAGAGGGTGGCGCCTCCTAGATTGACTAGGTGTTCTTGGGAGTCTTCAAATCTCGTGAAGAAACCAAGAAGTTTGTGAGGGCAAGAAGATCGACTACTTCGTGAAGATCTACCCGAAATGAGGCTACTCCCTCTTGGGCGTAAGCCATGATGGGATATGCAAAGTTGCTTCTTCGTGGACCCTTTTTGGGTGGAGCCCTTTATGGATTCGATTCCCTCGTGGAATCTCGCAACCGTTATCCCTGAGATCATTGATATGGGAGATTGAAGCCACTATCAACATGGACGTATGATAGCACCATATATCGGAACCACGGGCCAAAAATCTTCCCAGTCAACCTTTGTTTTCGAATCTCAAACTCTAGTACCTAACTACTGACATTTGCATGATTGTTATTTTTCACTGCCCATACTCTAGATATGCATGTGTAGGCTATACTTGTTGCTATTTAGCTGATGCCAAAATCTACCTAAAAGTTATGAAACATTATAATTGCTAATTGGTCCTTGCTAATCTCTATCCATCACCCCTCTAGACGCCTTTCAATCCTACAATAACGTGGGCAATATTTGTGCATATTCTCGCGAATTTTCTTTTTGTATAACTATTTCAATTTGACAATCTTATTTGGCCGTGCTTAGTTAAATCGCACATGGTTCTCTACAAGTGAGTGTGTATGATAGGATAAGAAACACGTTGTCGAGAATCAAATTGTATGCGTTTGCACAATCATCGCACATGGTATGGAACAACGAAACAAGTGTGCTTGGACTCTACAACAGACCCCTCCC
>NC_057803.1:143187781-143194767 GCF_018294505.1 Triticum aestivum | reverse complement strand
CGAAATGATTTTGGATGGTGTGCGATAGCTCCTAGTCCCACACATGAGCTTTAAATCAACCTTGTCCGATGCTAAACGCAATCTCACTCATAAAGTAGAAGGTCAACACGCACAATGGAATGAACCATCATAGACTTAGATGAAGCGTGTGTGGGGGTTGAAACAATCTCACACATTTAGGTGCTCTGAACCGTGTCCAATAGGACCTAAATCACAAACGTTTCCCCTTTCGTGATCGTGTGTAATGGTCCAAACAATCACACACATGTAAGCGATAGATCCCTGGTCACAAATGTTTGCTTATTTTTCGACCGTGTGCATTTGTTTAATCATCGCACGCACATTGTTTTAGAAATTTGTGTGCGGCGGACTACCCATTTACACATGTTTTCTCCAGTCATGTGCATGACTGCTCGTGTGGTTTTAAACCGTATGCAATGACCCTATCTATACCAATTGTCACTCTAATAACTTGATACTTCATAGCTACTACAGGATAACATGCGCTTTACAACGCCGTCCTTTGGTTTTGAAATTAAGCCTATTTTCTCCCAAAACTTATTATGTCAATTCACATTCCGTGCTTACTGTGGAGGCGGTCGAGCAAACACGGACCCCCGCGGGCTGTATTGGGTTGGTCATGTAGGACAATCCTTGAGGTAGGAAGGTTTCATTTTATTTTTTATTTTTTTGTCTACCCTTTTGTCCATGTTTTACTTTCCTGTTCATTTTTATATTTATTTTATTTTTATTTTATACAATTCATGATTTTTTTATAAATTTATGAATATTTTAAAAATTCAGGAACATAATTCAAAATCTTGAATATTTTTTAAAATTCAAAATAAATATAAAAATTGTGAATATATTTTTAAAATCCATGATTTTTTACATTTAAAAAAATTTAAAAAAATTCTGACTATTACTAAAAATCATGAACAATTATAAAACTCATGAACAGTCTTTTAGAACTCATAAATATTTTTTATTAATCGTGAAGAATTTTAAAATTTATTAAATTTATTTTAATTCAAGAATGTTTTTAAAATTGTAAACATTTTTGGAAATTCACAAAAAATACATTAATATTCTTTTTAAAATGCTTTAATGGGATGTGGATTTCGATACTGTCATGCAGGACCCATGACCCTACCATACCCTTACATGTGGGGTCCACTTCTAAGAAAGACTTTGGAGCTCTTCTATGCCTCTATTCCTAGGGAGCTTAATAATTTTAGGATTACCTCGGGCACGTGGACGAGAGCAAAGCTGCGAGGCGCCGTACGCTAAAGCAAGTATAGGCACGTCCGTTGTGGTCGTTTCCAAGAAAGATTTCAGGCTTACTTCATTTAAATGTCCTCCGTACGCTGAGAAAGATTACAAGTTTATTTCATTTCACTGTCCTTTGCGGACAGAGAAAGGTTACAACTTACAAGTGGGGCATCCTTTGCCTTGGGAAAAATTGACACACAACCAAATAAAGTCAAGCAGCAAGCACCTTTTACACACACAGGAGATCGAGGCTCCTAGCATGGAGAAAATCCAGATTAGTGCCTTTGTAATATCACATTTTACAAGACCCCCATGTCCTACAAATCCTATCACGCTACCTACTTTTATTGCCTTCTCTCTCTGCATGCATCACCCCAACCCACGAAACAGCAACGACATGCGAGTACGTGTTAGCACTTAGCAGACAGTTAGTCACAGCTAGCGAGGCTCTGCATGGATCACAACCTCGCCCCGGTGCTGGAGAGCAGCAGCCCGCACGGCTGAGACGGCCCACTGAACTGCAGCATGTCGAAAGGGTCCCTCGTCGCGTCGAAGCCATTGGTGATCCAGGGCTCGCTATGGTGGTGGCGGTGGTGGTGCTGGTGCAGAACATCCTCCAGGCCCAGGGCGGCATCGTGGAGGGGCAGCAGGCCATGGTCCTGTGGCTGTGGGTTCGCCTCGCCTGATCAGACACAAGAAACAAAAGTAAGAGTGAGATGATGGGGGGCTACGGCCTTAGGACGGAACCAACCAACAAACACCTGGTGGGAGAAGACTGACCACCTTGAGGAGGAATGCCCGGCATCTGCGCGCTCGCTGGACCCGGCGGCGCCGGCGCTGTCGGCGACTGGTCGGCGCTCTGCGACTGCACCTTGAATTCCACGATGCGGCCGGGGAACTTGTAGGCGTCCTGCTGCAGCTTCACCACCAGCGCCTGCATGCAACGCGATGCTGTTATGTTTACGAACGATCCACATATTGTTCATGAGAGACACAGACCGAAATGAAGTGCAGTACCTTCTGCGTTGCGGTGAGGGCGTTCACGGAGAAGCAGTTACTCCCGACCACCACCCCGATGATTTCATGGATGCAGTTGAAGAGCAGGATGATCCCGTGCCCGCTGCAGTAGGAGTAGAGCTTGTCGTCCAGGACGCACTCCCGGGCATGCTCCACGGTTGACTCCCACATTTTGTTCGACATCCCACTGCCGAGCAACTGAAAATGGCACACGTGATGAGAATATATAGTTTGTAGAGTACGTGAAACTCTGTAAAAAAGAGGCAGTCCAGGTTCTTACGCCGCGCAGTCCATATTGATCCATCACCAAGTTCCTGAGGAAGTCCTGAACGGTGTGGATGCCAAAGTCAGCGAGCTTCTTGTGGAAAACGCCGTCTTTCCCAATCTTTTCCAAACGCCATACGTCGTCAGCCAACGCAGGAGGGTGATGCTTCTTGTACACTGAAAGTAAAAAGTTCAACCAGTCAGTTAGACTACAAGGGAAAAAAAGATTGCAATAATTTCGTTTGGTTAAAATATGTAGTATCAATAATCACAAACCTTCACCACGGTGATCCTTCACCAGGAAGGGATTGCTGACAGCCTCCTGCACCCTCTCTTCGATGGAGCTGGCGCGAGACATCCTCGCGCCGAGCCTGAACTTCCTGCTTCTGATCCAGCTAGAGTTGTCCGTGAAGGAGATGTCGCGGACAGAGCCCACGCCTTTCTCGAGCACAATGACCACCTCACCGGACAGCAGCGGCCTCTTGCCTTCTCTCTCGAAGACTATGCTCTCGCTGAACTCCTTTTCGGTGTGCTCAAGGCGCTCGTCGGCGTTGAAGTCGCCGTCGAGAACGAGGAGCTCCACCTTCATGGAGGACAAGGGGCCTGAGGTGATCAGCTGGTTGTTGACGGCGTCGGTGAGAACAATTCGAAGTGGCTGCTTGTTCTCTGCTTCTACCCTGTTGCCCGTGAAAAGGGTCTGAGGCAGGTTGCCCTGGAACTGCAGCTTGTATCTTTTGCTGCTCGTCTTTAACTGAAGTGGAAGCCTGAGTAATGCAGAGCAGAAATTTAGCCAGAAAAACAGGAAGGAGCCTATAACTTAACACTTTCGGCCAAAGTAGAATTAGCAGCCCTATAAAGTTTAAAAAGGGACTACCGCTACTGCACTGCCTAATGTTTGTAACAACCATATGGTGGCAATTTAAAGGATTTTCAACAGCATTACGGGTAGTATATTCAGGTCCATATTATTTGCAACGACTTTGTTAAAATTGCAAATTCAACAGTGAAAATGATCTTCAGAGTTATATCTGCTTCATAATATTGTCGCTAGTAGTGCTTAGTAGTAACCTTGGATAGCATGTAAATGAAGCATGTACCTGTTCACAGAAGATTGAATCACTAAACACAGGAGTAGTATTTAGGCACTAACCTGTGAGCCGAATCGATGTGGCGGATAAGAACATTGTGCACTTCTTCCTGCACCTGAATCCGCAACAGAGTCAGCGCATTGCTGCCGAAGAAGCGAGTTCTGCAGAGTAAACAAACATGAAGAGAAATGTGCTTACAACTCGGCGCAGAAAGGGCTCCAGCTTGGGCAGATGCTTCTGCATGTACTGCGCGCCAATGGCCTCCTGCATCGAGCTACTACTGCACAGAGCAAAAGGTGCCAAGCATCGTCAGAACCAAGCAAACTCAAAGCCTGACACCATTCTGTAGAGAAGCAAGAATGCACTCACTTGAGAAGCGTTCGCCGGCGCTTGGCGTCCGGGGAGGCGAGCTCCTCCTCGTCGCCGTCCACCACCTCCTCCTCCACGATGTCCAGCACCCTCTTCAAATCCATCACGGACTTGACTTGCCTAAGCTCACTTCACTAGCTAGCTTCACCTGAGGTGAGTGAGGTACGTGGGCGGCGTAGGAGTCTGAGCTGGCTGTGCAAGTGATGACCACGTACTACGTACGTGGGCTATAAATAGCGGCGGCAATGAGCAGAGGAAGCAGCGCCGAAGCTTCTCTCCCCCTCCCCGCAGGGTGGTGGCGGGTCGGTCTCGTCAAGGACACGCTCCCCTCGCCGGCAAGCCAAAAGACCGTAAAGCCTCATCAGAATCCCTAGAAATGCCAAGATTCGGCTCGGGCACGCCCACCCACCCGGGGCTTTGGGCCTTTTCCTCCCCGCCCCTCCTCCCTCCCCTCCTCCTCTCTTTCAGTGCCCGTCGACAAAAAGGGCGCGGAATTTTGTCAGAAAGCGGCAAAGCGGCGAGGCGAGCCGTGCATGCATGGAGATCATGGAGATGATGATGGTGGTGGAGCTGGAGATGGGCTAGCGCTCGCCCGGCGCGTGCGTCGGGAGGCGTGCCGGCGTACGTACGTGGTGCTGGTGGTGGTGGCCGGTGCATGGCTGGATATCGACCGGAGAAGCTTCCGGGAAGCAGGCGGAGCTCTAGCTAGCATGGCGATGGGAGAGGCGCGCGGGGCGCGTAGGCTTTCGGGGACGAAAGATGGGTACAAAGGCCAGCTTTCCGCCGGGAGGGGGGAGCTGCTGCCCTTCTCTCGGGTGCTCGCCTGCTCGGGCGGAGAAGAAAGGAGGAGCAAAGCAGAGCTAGGAGAACAAAGCGAAGAATTTATTCTCCTCCGAGCTCATGCTCCTGCTTTGCGCTGCGTTCGTGTGCCTGTGGGGAGACGAGGATAAAATTGAAATGGAGTGGACTTTGTCCATTTCCTTTTCTCTCCTTGTCCTCTTCGTCCGATCCGTCTCGCTTATCTGTAGAATCAGCTGAAAGGACTTTCCCGGTTACTGAACGAATGATGAGTTGCTCGGTTATCTATTCATCATTTCTTCTCCACTGTCCTTGGCATCTTCGTACAGTCCATCTCGCTTATCTGTAAAATCAACTGAGAGGACTTTACCCCGGTGATTGAGTGAATGATGAAATGTACAGTTATCATTTCTTCTTTACTGAGCCGTCGAGTAGCACTGACTTGAAAATCACAGTCGCGTCTGGTCTTATTTATCTCGGGCGCGCAGATACGCAGCCAACCATATGCCCGTGGGAGGACGGACAGAAGAGCGGATTTTCCATTCTCGCCCGAATTCCCGAGAAGGAATCCTAGAAAGCGAGGAGATATCCGGGTTTCTGCAGGCACCCTCCCCTGCAGAGCAGCTGCAGGCAGGATTAGATTACGAGGTAGTATGTGGCTCTGGCTCTGGTGTGGGGGTCAGTCGGTCAGCTCTACCGTCGCCTTTGCTGGCCCCTAGAAAAAGCGGCTTATTACATCATGCTTGCTCCGGCCCTTTATTGCCACTGCTGCTATCTCCAAATCTCCCAGAAAGCACCCACCTCCCATGCATGTGAGGGGGGCGAAAGCCGGCTTTAGCATACGATGCTGATGCTCTCAGTCCCAGCCGCTTTGGGCGTGTGCGCGCGCCATGTCCCTAGCTGCTACTCACGTATCGGTATGGTGGTATCCGAGGCAATCGCCTGCTTCTCAGGGTTTCCCTTGGAGGTTAGGATTAAGGAGACAATTGGTCACACTGATGCTGCCGTGTGTTAGAAATATAGTACTATTTGGGTCTGAGTTAGAGATAACATCGACAAGTCTCCCTCCTTAGTTGTACACAACATACCCCCCATATCGATACAACACAACATCACAAATATTTCATCATATAATTTGAGGACCGGACTAACTGACGATCATTATGTGTATAGCGATAGATATCAACAATTCCCATATCGCGATGCCGAGCCGTCACGTGCTTCAAACTTGGCCCACCACGACCCCGCACCACCACCACTCGAACCAAAAGCGCCGAGCAATTAACCCCCCACGCCGCCCACACCACCACACCCTTCTTTGTCTCTTACCCCCGTAAGAAAGGATTTCTTATCAGCTTCAACGACCGCCAAAATTCTCTTGTCTCCCAATCCAGAAGCTGCTTCACCACCATGATAGGTTTCTCTGAAGATCCCAAAAATCTCTCTTCTCTCCGTCCTCTAAAGACCACAGTTATCAGCACTTAATCAAAAAACTTACCAGGGGAGAATTTTTCTTGGCATAGATAATTCAAAAAAATATTGCGTTCAGATGGGAGTTGTTGTTGGTACATGGACTGGTGGATAGTGCCCGATCTGCCGAGTTCTTAGGTGAGCTCTACACAAAAATTCAAGCAGTGACATGCCCTTTTGTGATCGTTAGGATTTTAACTTAACCCGAGGGACGACGGGTAAGAGCAATCTTCATATAAATAATCAGAGGAGTGTGGATATGTCTAATGATTGGGTTGCGGAACTCGGGCTAATCGAGCTACATATGATTGGCACTAGGTTCATCTGGTGGAATAACCGGGACGACGTGGGGCGGTGCGTCCTGGATAGGGTGTTTGTGTCTACCAATTGGGAGAGCAAGTTCCCGAGGTACTCTCTCACGGTAGAAATCCGCCTAGGATCCGATCATTGTCCTCTAATCCTATGTTTTGGTGAAATACCATGACAATCATCGAAAAGGTTCTTCTTCAAGAAACAATGGTTACTACAACCGGGATTTTTGGACAGCGTAGTGGATATTTAGTTGCGGGCTAGGTCGCGCCAGCCGCATTGTTGCGGTCCTTTTTTGTTATTCCTTGGACATGTGGCAACATTGTATTCGCCAACTTCGACATAACCGAGGGGATGGGTGGGGGCCAATGTGGGGAGCGCTCTAAAGGCCCGCAAACA
>NC_057803.1:143133558-143187612 GCF_018294505.1 Triticum aestivum | reverse complement strand
GGGGGGTCACACATGATGAGTGGGCTCGAAGATATGCAATGGAGGACAAGATGATTTTCATTCTTAGGTGTGAGGAAATGTATTGGCAGCAGGCGGGGCCAACAAAAATGGGTGGTGGAACGGGATGTTAGTTCTGAGTTCTTTCATGTCGTGGCCAATGGGAGGAGGCGTCGATGCATGATTCATTTCCTTCAGGATGATTTGGTGATTATTTCGGATGAGGGTGACCTTCGATGACATATTTATGGTTTCTATCGCGATCTTCTCGGATCGATCGAACCAACTATGGCACCGCTGCTCTTATCAGTATGGGAACATGACAAGAGGGTTTATAGTGGGGATAACCTTCGCTGATCGCTTCGTTCTCCTTGAATGAGATTGCTAATAACCTTGGTTTCATGCATTCTAATACTGCCCCTGGCTTAGACGGCTTTCTAGTCACCTTCTATAAGAAGTTATGGAATATTGCGGGTCCCCAATTCCTCACGTTGGTCCTAGATTTCACACATGGCGGATTGATGTGAAGCGGCTAAACTATGGGCTGATCACATTGTTGCCTAAAGTAGAAGGGGCAGACCATATCTGGCAATCACTAGTAGAAAACAGGGCTTTGGTCCTGGTCAAATCAGAGCATTAGTCCCGGTCGAGTTACAAACCGGGACTAATGGGTGCATCAGTCCCGGTTCAAGCGGCCAAGGAGCCGGCAGGGCCACGGCAGGCACTAGTCCCGGTTCGTCTAGCCCCTTTAGTCCCGGTTCTAGACATGAACTGGGACTAAAGGTCCTCGCTCCTACGGCAGCCCCTTTAGTCCCGGTTGGTGGCTGGAACCGGGACTAAAGGTCTGTCTTCTGTCCCAGTTCTAGCCACCAACCGGGACTAAAGAGATGCCTATATATATGCTCGCCCCTGCCCGCTCACTCCTCTGTTTTTTGGCCGGCCGGCGTGTGGGAGCTGTGTGCTGCTCTACTCTCACCTCCTATGCACATGAGGTGTTCGATGAAATGCCTGATCCACACTTAAGCTTTCTCCTCTTCAAGCTCGACCTCCAAGCTCCATTTTCCCCAAGATTTGTCTAGGTTTGGCGGTCCGTCCCGTCCCATCCCCGTCCTCACCATCGTCGATTGCCCGCGCTGATCTCATCCCCGACACCACCGTGGCGAGCCTCTTGTTCTTATCTTCTTTGTAAAAGAAAACATTCTTACTTGTATGGTTTAGATAGCTACTTGTATAATTTTCTTACTTTTATTATTGTTTGTTATTATATAGTGCCATGGTTTTGGCATCCGCCCCCGTCGGCTCTTGTCTGGTCTATGATTCAGATGTGTTATATTATCTTTTATAACTATTTGTTTCAATTAGTGTTTATGACAATTATGCCAACCAATGTGACATAGATGTTTTTATCTAGGAGGTATGTGAACCGGAAATTCCAACCGACCCTCTTGTCGAGAGGTTAAATTTGGTTGAAAAAGAAAACAATTATTTGAAAGAAAAATTGAAAAGAATTGAAGAGGAGAAGATGAAATTGGAGTTGCATGTTGCCGATGTCGTCGACGATCACAAGATCCAGATGGATGCAATGCGCTTGAAGATTAGAAAGATTGGAAAATATGCCATTGATAATGAGGCTTGGTATCATTGTGTTGTTGGATCAATTGTTACCTTAGTTGCGATTATGATTGCATTTGTTGTTGCATTTAAACGTTTTACATAGTTGTATGTTAGTTCCAATGTATGTTTTAATTAGATGCTCTAGAGAGCTGTATGTTGTTCTTTGAGAACTATGTATGAACTTTATGTATTTATTTTTTCAGTAATAACATTTGATCACTAGTGTACTTTGGTTTTAGTGTCATGATGAACTTGTGTTAATTTGGTCACTTCTCTATTCATGATGTTGTTGGAAATATGCCCTAGAGGCAATAATAAAATGGTTATTATTATATTTTCTTGTTCGTGATAATTGTCTATTGTTCATGCTATAATTGTGTTATCCGGAAATCGTAATACATGTGTGAATACATAAACCACAACACGTCCCTAGTGAGCCTCTATTTGACTAGCTCGTTGATCAAAAGATAGTCATGGTTTCCTGACTATGGACATTGGATGTCATTGATAACGGGATCACATCATTAGGAGAATGATGTGATGGACAAGACCCAATCCTAAGCATAGCTTAAAGATCATGTAGTTCGTTTGCTATAGCTTTTACAAATGTCAAGTATCATTTCCTTAGACCATGAGATTGTGCAACTCCCGGATACCGTAGGAGTGCTTTGGGTGTACCAAACGTCACAACGTAACTGGGTGACTATAAAGGTGCACTACGGATATCTCCGAAAGTGTCTGTTGGGTTGGCACGAATCGAGACTGGGATTTGTCACTCCGTATGACGGAGAGGTATCTCTGGGCCCACTCAGTAATGCATCATCATAATGAGCTCAATGTGACCAAGTGGTTGATCACGAGATCATGCATTACGGTACGAGTAAAGTGACTTGCCGGTAACGAGATTGAACGAGGTATTGGGATACCGACGATCGAGTCTCGGGCAAGTAACGTACTGATTAACAAAGGGAATTGTATACGGGATTGATCGAATCCTCGACATCGTGGTTCATCCAATGAGATCATCGAGGAGCATGTGGGAGCCAACATGGGTATCCAGATCCCGCTGTTGGTTATTGACCAGAGAGTCGTCTCGGTCATGTCTGCATGTCTCCCGAACCTGTAGGGTCTACACACTTAAGGTTCGGTGATGCTAGGGTTGTTGAGATATTAGCATACGGTAACCCAAAAGTTGTTCGGAGTCCCGGATGAGATCCCGGACATCATGAGGAGTTTCGGAATGGTCCGGAGGTGAAGATTTATATATAGGAAGTTAAGTTTCGGCCATCGGGAAAGTTTCGGGGGTAATCGGTATTGTACCGGGACCACCGGAAGGGTCCCGGGGGTCCACCGGGTGGGGCCACCTATCCTGGAGGGCCCCATGGGCTGAAGTGGGAGGGGAACCAGCCCCTAATGGGATGGTGCGCCCCCCCATGGGCCTCCCCTGCGCCTAGGGTTGGAAACCCTAGGGGTGGGGGCGCCCCACTTGGCTTGTGGGGCACTCCACCCCCTTTGGCCGCCGCCCCCCTTGGAGATTGCATCTCCTAGGGCCAGCGCCCCCTAGGGGTCCTATATATAGTGGGGGGAGGGAGGGCAGCCACACCCTAGCCCCTGGCGCCTCCCTCTCCCTCCCGTGACACTCCTCCCTCTCCCTGAGCTTGGCGAAGCCCTGCCGAGATCACCGTTGCTTCCACCACCACGCCGTCGTACTGCTGGATCTCCATCAACCTCTCCTTCCCCCTTGCTGCATCAAGTTGGAGGAGACGTCTTCCCAACCGTACGTGTGGTGAACGCGGAGGTGCCGTCCGTTCGGCGCTAGGTCATCGGTGATTTGGATCACGATGAGTACGACTCCATCAACCCCGTTCTCTTGAACGCTTCCGCTCGCGATCTACAAGGGTATGTAGATGCACTCTCCTCTCCCTCGTTGCTAGATGACTCCATAGATTGATCTTGGTGATGCGTAGAAAATTTTAATATTCTGCTACGTTCCCCAACAGTGGCATCATGAGCTAGGTCTATGCGTAGTTTCTATGCACGAGTAGGGCACAAAGCAGTTGTGGGCGTGGATATTGTCAATTTGCTTGCTGTTACTAGTCTTATCTTGATTCGGCGGCATTGTGGGATGAAGCGGCCCGGACCGACCTTACACATATGCTTACGTGAGACTGGTTCCACCGATTGACATGCACTAGTTGCATAAGGTGGCTAGCGGGTGTCTGTCTCTCCCACTTTAGTTGGATCGGATTCAATGAAAAGGGTCCTTATGAAGGGTAAATATAAATTGGCATATCACGTTGTGGTTTTGGCGTAGGTAAGAAACGTTCTTGCTAGAAACCTATAGCAGCCACGTAAAAACTTGCAACAACAATTAGAGGACGTCTAACTTGTTTTTGCAGCATGTGCCGTGTGATGTGATATGGCCAAAAGGATGTGATGAATGATATATGTGATGTATGAGATTGATCATGTTCTTGTAATAGGAATCACGACTTGCATGTCGATGAGTATGATGACCGGCAGGAGCCATAGGAGTTGTCTTAATTTATTTATGACCTGCGTGTCAACATAAACGTCATGTAATTACTTTACTTTATTGCTAAAGCGTTAGCCATAGTAGTAGAAGTAATAGATGACGAGACAACTTCAAGAAGACACGATGATGGAGATCATGGTGTCATGCCGGTGACAACGATGATCATGAAGCCCCGAAGATGGAGATCAAAAGGAGCAAATGATATTGGCCATATGATGTCACTATTTGATTGCATGTGATGTTTATCATGTTTTGCATCTTATTTGCTTAGAACAATGATAGCTTAAATAAGGCGATCCCTCGTAATAATTTCAAGAAAGTGTTCCCCCTAACTGTGCACCGTTACGAAGGTTCGTTGTTTCGAAGCACCACGTGATGATCGGGTGTGATAGATTCTAACGTTCGAATACAACGGGTGTAAGCCAGATTTACACACGCAATACACTTAGGTTGACTTGACGAGCCTAGCATGTACAGACATGGCCTCGAAACACGGAAGACCGAAAGGTCTAGCATGAGTCGTATAGAAGATACGATCAACATGAAGATGTTCACCGATGTTGACTAGTCCGTCTCACGTGATGATCGGACACGGCCTAGTTGACTCGGATCATGTTTCACTTAGATGACTAGAGGGATGTCTATCTGAGTGGGAGTTCATTGAATAATTTGATTAGATGAACTTAATTATCATGAACTTAGTCTAAAATCTTTACACTATGTATTGTAGATCAAATGGCCCACGCTAATGTTTCCCTCAACTTCAACGCGTTCCTAGAGAAAACCAAGATGAAAGACGATGGAAGCAACTATATGGACTGGGTCCGGAACCTAAGGATCATCCTCATAGCTGCTGAGGGAGTCCTGGATTAGGGGGTGTTCGGATAGCCGGACTATACCTTCAGCCGGACTCCTGGACTATGAAGATACAAGATTGAAGACTTCGTCCCGTGTCCGGGAGGGACTTTCCTTGGCGTGGAAGGCAAGCTTGGCGATACGGATATGCAGATCTCCTACCATTGTAACCAACTTTGTGTAACCCTAACCCTACCCGGTGTCTATATAAACCGAAGGGTTTTAGTCCGTAGAACAACATACACATCAACAATCATACCATAGGCTAGCTTCTAGGGTTTAGCCTCCTCGATCTCGTGGTAGATCTACTCTTGTACTACCCATATCATCAATATTAATCAAACAGGACGTAGGGTTTTACCTCCATCGAGAGGGCCCGAACCTGGGTAAAACTTCATGTCCCTTGCCTCCTGTTACCATCCAGCCTAGACGCACAGTTCGGGACCCCCTACCCGAGATCCGCCGGTTTTGACATCGACATTGGTGCTTTCATTGAGAGTTCCTTTGTGTGGTCGCCGTCAGGCTCGATGGCTCCTACGATCATCAATAGCGATACAATCCAGGGTGAGACCTTCCTCCCCGGACAGATCTTCGTCTTCGGCGGCTTCGCACTGAGGTCCAATTCGCTTGGCCATCTGGAGCAGATCGAAAGCTACGCCCCTGGCCGTCAGGTCAGATTTGGAAGTTTTAACTACACGGCTGACATCCGCAGGGACTTGATCTTCGACGGATTCGAGCCACTGCCGAGCGCGCCGCACTGTCACGACGGGCATGATCTAGCTCTGCCGCCGAACAGTGCCCTGGAGGCCGCACCCGCATCGGCTCTGACTCTTAATTCGGAGCCAACTGCGCCGATCGAGGATGGGCGGTTGGACGCCACCTTGGGGCTGCGACCCCAACAGCGATTGAGCCAAGCACCAGCCCCGTACTCTGTGAGACTCGTGACTCCAAGGAGCCGGACTCCTCTCCGGACTCCTAACCCTCCGCGTCCTTGCCGATCGAATCCGATTGGGCGCCGATCATGGAGTTCACTGCCGCGGACGTCTTTCAGCACTCGCCTCTGGGCGATATCCTGAAGTCATTGAAGTCTCTCTCTTTATCAGGAGAGCCCTGGCCGGACTATGGTCAGCAAGATTGGGATGCGGACGATGAAGAAATTCAAAGCCCACCCACCACCCACTTTGTAGCCACTGTCGACAATTTAACCGACATGCTCGACTTCGACTCCGGAGACATCGACGGTATGGACGCCGATGAAGGAGACGATGAAGAACCAGCGCCTATTGGGCCCTGGAACGCCACCTCGTCATATGCCCTATGCATGGTGGACGCACCAAAAGATGACGACGAGGAGCGGAAGGACGCACCGAAGGCTTGTTCCCTCAAAAATCAGTCAAAGTGGCGACGCAAGCGCCGCCCCAAATCCCGCCTCGACAGAAATAGCGATCACACAGACCCAGCGCTGGAGCAGGGTGAACCGCTGCCGGACAACAGCAATCCGGATAATCAAACCGAACAAACAAATCCTATCAAGGATAATGGTCCGGACGACATAACGCCGGACAGTCACCCGGAGCAACAGACTGCCCGTAAAAGGCTTGTTGCCACCGCGAGGAGCCTGAAAAAGCAGAAGCAAAGTCTCAAGGCCGCGCAAGACACACTCCAATTCAGATGGAGTAAAATACTCAGCACTGCAGCAAGGTACGGCGACAATCGCCCCTTCAAGAGCTACCCGAAGCGGAAGCTGCTACCCGAATTCGATGAGGAGGCCTCAGAACCCCCACAACCAAATATCGAAGCAGCCACCTGGTCGGATAGACGACCCCTCTACCAATACAGAGCGGCATACAACACCGCTCACCACACAACACGCAACCAATGCGAGGGCTCGCACCCAAAGGACGGTGTAACAAGATCCATCTATGGACCACGCAAGCGTGCCCCAGCGTACAATGCAATACAACAAACATCCGAACAACGTAGTACACCCAGCTACAGGGGTGCCGTACACCCCCTATGTTTCACCGATGAGGTGCTGGACCATGAATTTCCAGAAGGATTCAAGCCCGTAAACATAGAGGCATACGACGGAACAACAGACCCTGGGGTCTGGATTGAGGACTACATCCTTCATATCCATATGGCCCGAGGAGATGATCTCCACGCCATCAAGTACCTACCCCTCAAGCTCAAAGGGCCAGCTCGTCACTGGCTCAAAGGACTCCCCGAAAGCTCCATCGGAAGTTGGGAAGAGCTCGAAGACGCCTTTCGGGCAAATTTTCAAGGGACTTATGTCCGACCTCCGGATGCGGACGATTTGAGTCATATAACTCAACAGCCCGAAGAGTCAGCCCGAAAGCTTTGGAACAGGTTTCTTACTAAAAAGAACCAGATTGTCGACTGTCCGGACGCTGAAGCCTTAGCAGCTTTCAAGCATAGCGTCCGTGACGAATGGCTCGCCAGACACCTCGGCCAAAACAAGCCGAGAATGATGGTCGCATTAACAAACCTCATGACCCGCTTTTGCACGGGGGAGGACAGCTGGCTAGCCAGATGCAGCACCAGCGACCCCAGTACATCTGAAGTTAGAGATGGAAACGGGAAATCACGGCGCAACAACAATAACAAATGCCAGAATAAAGAAGACAACACGAAGGGCACGACAGTAAATGCCGGATTCAAAAGCTCTCGGCCAGGTCAAAAGCCGCCTAAAGGCACCAGGGATGAACTGTTCAGCCTCAACAAAATTCTGGACCAAGTATGTCAGATCCATAGTACCCCTGGTAAACCTGCTAATCATACCCACAAAGAATGTTGGGTCTTCAAGCAGTCCGGCAAGCTCAACGCCGTACATAAGGGGGAGGATACACCAAGTGAAGACAAGGACGAGCCTCCCAAGCAAGACACGACGGAACAAAAGAAATTTCCACCAGAAGTCAAAACAGTAAACGTGTTACACATAATCAAGGGAACAAACAATACGGCGCCCCCAGCAAAGTATACCCAAGTGCCTATCACTACGAAGTCCTGCCACTGGTCATCTCAACCGATCACTTTCGACCATCGCGACTACTCATCAAGTATCCGACACGCAGGATGGGCTGCCCTGGTATTAGACCTAGTAATTGGTGGATATCACTTCACAAGGGTCTTGATGGACGGCGGCAGTAGCCTAAACCTAATATATCAGGATACAATCCGCAGGATGGGGTTAGACCCAACACAAATTCGCCATAGCAATACTACCTTTAAAGGAATAACGCCAGGCCCAGGGGCTCATTGTACGGGCTCCCTCTTACTACAGGTTATATTTGGCTCCCCCGATAACTTCCGTCGCGAGCATTTAACTTTCCACATCGCTCCGTTTCAAAGTGGCTATCAAGCACTGCTCGGACGCGAAGCTTTCGCTCGCTTTAATGCAATACCGCACTACGCCTCCCTCACACTCAAGATGCCCGGTCCACATGGCATCATTACAGTGCACGGAAATATCAAGCGATCTCTGCGCGCCGAAGAGAGTGAGGCTGCCCTGGCCGCCGCACACTAAAGGCGCCCAGACAAACGAAAGCATCCAATATGTCGTCAAGACCTCAGATACAACTAATCAAGTCCGGCGCTGCTATTTATACGCAAATAAGTGGTCACACCCCTATTTGTCAATACAAGGGGCTCAACGCACGCAGACAAGTGGCAATTTCTTATCATCTTGAATTACACATGGTTTCTTTAAAAACTATCTTTTTGCACGACAACTTTTTCACTTAACTTCCTCTCTTTTACAGACGATCATTGTGCTACACCCGTCTAGGATACGGCACAACGGAGACACAGGCGCAGACGTGCAGCAGGGACCTGCTCCAAGGATTCTTTCTAGATTAAGACCCTGCGTAAACCTTTTTTACTGTCTCTTGTTGATACATATCCACCGTTGAGAAGGATGTTGGCGTCTTGGCATGTGGCCACGCCAGAACAATGCACGTACCTGGACACAAGGGTCTTCTTACAAAGGCCATTATTTAGGCCCGGTTTATACCACAAAGACCGAATACCTTAGGGAGTGTTCGGCGTCGCGAGTTTGGCCCTATATGCATCAACTCCGAATCATTGTCTTTGGTCAAATGTTGGGTTTGCCCGGCTCTTGTGTTTTGGTGCCTTACGTTCCGCTTTACCGGCTAAGGTAGCACCAGGAGAACTACTGCGATTGTGCCCTGGTTCATCCGGATGAGCACCTCAGTAGAGAAAGCCGAAAACTGACTGTCATGATATAGCGTGAGACTGGTCAACCACTCGATGACCTATGGGAATGTTAGAATTCCTCCGCCTTAACAAAGGGCCATTTTCCGGCCAGGCATGTACACACCTCGGAACCGGGAGAGTGCGGATCCACCAGGGGCTATCTAGTAGCCCCACTGTCAAACTCCTATGGCTAAGTGAAAGTGCTAAAGCATTATAGTCTGGTTGCCTCGCCCGCTCTGCTATCACCTCCTTAATAGGACCAAGACGTTGGGTTAAGTGTGAACGCGTGTTTTTGCGAGCACCTTCGCATTATATGTGTGGGGGCTGAAGGCAACGACTGCAATCTTTCAGGTTATACACATGTATACATAAAACGGCCGCCCAGGAGGCATCATATTACTTTCAGGCAAAAGTATAAAAATAGCCTTATAAAAATTTATAAAAGCATTTCGCTTACAATGAGATTACATATCACTCAAACATAATATTTTTCGAGCACTGGGTCTCTATCAAACGGGCACCCTCAAGAACTTCTCCAAAATAGTGCTCAGCAGCCTTTCGACCTATAGCCGAATCCCGCACTGCAACACTGGTAGCATCCATCTCCGCCCAGTATGCCTTAACACGGGCAAAGGCCATCCATGCGCCCTCTATGCACGCTGACCTCTTCATCGCATTAATGCGCGGCACCACGTCAAGGAACTACTGCACCAAGCTGAAATAGCTGTTCGGTTTTGACCTTCCCGGCCACAGCTGATCCACAACAGACCTCATAGAGAGTCCGGACAACCTGTTTAGTTTGGCCCATTCGGCTAATTGGTCAGTCAATGAAAGTGGACGCTCGGGAGAATGGAATTGTCTCCAAAACAGCTGGTCAACTCCACGGTCTATCTGACCCTGGAAGTACTTGGCCGCATCGACAGCGCTCGCCGCCAAATCCATATACACATCCTCCAAACTCCACAGCCGATCCAGAGGGGCATACCGTGGATCTCCGAATTTCCTCTGCAACATAAAGGATTTCCCAGCTACAATATCCCCGGCTTCCCGCAGCTCCTCCTTCTTTGCCCTCATAGCAGAGCGGAGATCCTTTTTTGTCGCAGCAGCCTTCTCAAGGTCTGATGCCTTCGCTTGGTTTTCCTTTTCGAGAACCCGGCAACGGTCGGTGGTGGCTTTTAATTCCACAACCATCTTGGCCATCTTGTCTCAGGTCTCGCCACGCGCGGCCTTCTCGGCTTGCAACTCTTCGGTCGCCTTCACAGCAGCCGCATTACCTAACCTCGCTTGTTCCTTGGCTCGGGCAAGTTCTGCCTGCAAGGCTTCAACGGTGGCAGCTCCATCCGCAGTCACAACATATTTAAGATACTGGCATCATGCTGCTCTTCCTATGTGGCATTTACCAGATATTGACACTTACCCTGTGCCTCGTCAAGCCTTTTGTTAACAAGCTCGATGTCGGTGTCTGCCGCATCCAACTGCCGTTCTAAATGGGCAAACTCGCTAGTCTGGCTAGCCATCGGAGCTTCCATCACCTACACATAGAGGCAGTATGGTTATTACCTAGGAATATGATCCTCTATTCGTCGTCGTTTCCGACGACAACCAGAGTCTCAGGGGCTACTATTACACAGGGCACACCTAGCATGTGCAGGATTATCATACATTCTTTTACGTACCTCAAAGCCTGTCAGTAGACTCATAAAAGCTTCATGCAATCCGCTTTCGGCGGACGATATTCTCTCCATCACCGTATTCATCAGCACAGGGTGTTCATCTGAGATGGCCGCTCGCCCCACCAACTCCCTCAGAACATCCGATTGCACACTAGATGGTGCCGGACTCTTTTGTCTGCTCTCTTCGGGAGCCGGACATTGGGAGCTTCGGGGGTCAACGGGATTATCTTCTGGCCTCACCGGACTCGGAGAGGCCCTCTGCGACGACACTTCAGGGTCGCCCGCTTCCGGAGCGGAGGAGTCCGGAGGAGGCGTTTCGCTCTCCATCATATCTCGAAGAAGATCCCCCGAAGATGAGCTCATTTGGGAGGGGCTAAGGCCCGAACTGCAAAAATATATGCGGTGGTTATCTTCTCACAAGAAAAAGATGGCATATCTGTACTATCAAAGGTATTTCGGGTCACTTACGACTCGTGGGAGGATTGATCCCCCCGCGGACTTTGTGCGGCAACAACGCCCCCCAAGGTGGGACCCTCTGTGGGAGACTTCTTCTCCCGTTTGGAAGCTTCGGCTTCCGAATCCCTGGGCGCAGTCCTTTTCCTCTTCTGGTCGCCTTCCCTTATGGAGACACTCGCTCCCTCGGCTAGAATGGGCAGCGTTGGGGGCCCGTGTCCGCCCGCATTATCCTCCACAGTATCTTCCTTCAAGGGCTCCGGGCAAGGTGCGGTCTGGAGCATCTTTTCCAATACCGGATTTTCCAAACCCTTAGGGAGGGGGGCCGAACACCGAATCAACTTCGCCTTTGTTAGCCAGTCCTAGTCAAAAAGCGAACTCTCAGAGATAACTTCGTAACAAAGTAGAGAAAGTATGTCCGGCCAGAAGATGCCTTACCTGTTCGGCGGTGCGGTTACTACTCAGGCCCACGTCCTCGGTGATTTCCGGACACTCCGTCTGAGGTTCGAAGAATGATTTGTACATCTCCTCATGCGTCAGGCCGAGAAAATTTTGAATGGCACGCGGTCCCTCGGGATTGAACTCCCACAGACGAAGAGGCCAGCGTTTGCAAGGCTGGACTTGACGAACCAGCATAACCTGTATCACCGCAACCAAACTGAAATCTCCATTGAAGAGATCTCGGATGCGGCCTTGCAGTATAGGCACGTCCTTGGCTGGCCCCCAGCTCAGACCTCTGCTGATCCATGACATCAGTTGTGGTGGGGGGCCCGAGCGGAAAATAGGGGGGGACCGCCCACTTGGCACCTCTAGGAGCCGTGATGTAGAACCACTCCTGTTGCCACAATTCAGACACCTCTGGGATGGAACCTTTGGGCCGCGGAACTCCCGTCATCTTGCGTATTGAGGCACCTCCACACGCTGCATGCTCCCCCTCGACCAACTTCGGCTTCACTTCAAAGGTCTTGAGCCATAGGCCAAAGTGAGGGGTAACCCGGAGGAAGGCCTCGCACACGACAATAAATGTCGTGATATGAAGAAAGGAGTCCGGAGCTAGATCATGGAAGTCTAGCCCGTAGTAAAACATCAAACCCCTTACGAAAGGATCCAGAGCAAGGCCTAGACCTCGGAGGAAGTGGGAGACGAACACGACATTCTCGTTGGGTTCGGGGGTGGGGATGGCCTGCCCTCGGGGAGCCAGCCGATGCAAAATATCGGCGGTCAGATATCTGGCCTCCCTCAACTTTTTGATGTCTTCTTCCGTGACAGAGGAAGGCACCCATCGGCCTTGAAGGCTAGATCCGGACATGACTGAAGGTTCGGAGCACCTGACCCGAACTTCGGGCGTTTGAGCTTGAGGTGGGGGAAGGGTTCGATTGAGCACGGGAGGGAAAAATAAAAGCCTTGTCCCCTTTATAAAGAGGGTGAATATCAAGTGTCCTCTCCGTGTCCGCTTGGACTTGCCTATAATCTAGGAGTCCTAGAAGCGGTTGGGTTACCCACGCCCGTATTGATAAGAATCCCAGAATAAGGGGACATGATCTCTGCTTTAACAAGACGTGCCAAGAAAACCGCCTCGCATAACGCGCTGAGATGGAACAGTAAAACGGTTCGAATAAAAGCTTGGCCGTGGTGTGATGCCACGCTACGGAATACGTCAGCAGATTAGATTTGTGTAAATATTATTCTCTCTATGGCAATATGTGGAAACTTATTTTGCAGAGCCGGACACTATCTTTGTGTTCAAAATCTTCTATGAAGTACTTGGAGGAGGAACCCGCCTTGAAATGCCGAAGACAATATGCGCGCCGGACTCGTCGTCATTGAAGCCTGGTTCAGGGGCTACTGAGGGAGTCCTGGATTAGGGGGTGTTCGGATAGCCGGACTATACCTTCAGCCGGACTCCTGGACTATGAAGATACAAGATTGAAGACTTCGTCCCGTGTCCGGGAGGGACTTTCCTTGGCGTGGAAGGCAACCTTGGCGATATGGATATGCAGATCTCCTACCATTGTAACCAACTTTGTGTAACCCTAACCCTACCCGGTGTCTATATAAACCGAAGGGTTTTAGTCCGTAGGACAACATACACATCAATAATTATACCATAGGCTAGCTTCTAGGGTTTAGCCTCCTCGATCTCGTGGTAGATCTACGCTTGTACTACCCATATCATCAATATTAATCAAGCAGGACGTAGGGTTTTACCTCCATCGAGAGGGCCCGAACCTGGGTAAAACTTCGTGTCCCTTGCCTCCTGTTACCATCCAGCCTAGACGCACAGTTCGGGACCCCCTACCCGAGATCCGCCGGTTTTGACACCGACAGCTGCCAAGAAAGATTATGTCCTAGAAGCACCGCTAGGTGACGCAGCCATCCCAGAGAACCAAGACGTTATGAATGCTTGGCAGTCATGTGCTGCTGATTACTCCCTCGTTCAGTGCGGCATGCTTTACAGCTTAGAACCGGGGCTCCAAAAGCGTTGTGAGAGACATGGAGCATATGAGATGTTCGAAGAGCTAAAAATGGTTTTCCAAGCTCATGCTCGGGTCGAGAGATATGAAGTCTGCGACAAGTTCTTCAGTTGTAAGATGGAGGAAAATAGTTCTGTCAGTGAGCACATACTCAAAATGTCTGGGTTGCATAACCGCTTGACTCAGCTGGGAGTTAATCTCCCGGATGACGCGGTCATTGACAGAATCCTTCAGTTGCTTCCACCGAGCTACAAGAGCTTTGTGATGAACTTCAATATGCAGGGGATGGAAAAGACCATTCCTGAGGTATATTCAATGCTGAAATAAGCGGAGGTGGAAATCAAAAAGGAACATCAAGTGTTGATGGTGAATAAAACCACCAAGTTCAAGAAAGGCAAGGGTAAAAAGAACTTCAAGAAGGACGGCAAGGGAGTTGCCGCGCCCGGTAAGCAAGCTGTCGGGAAGAAGTCAAAGAATGGGCCCAAGCCTGAGACTGAGTGTTTTTATTGCAAGGGAAGTGGTCACTAGAAGCGGAACTGCCCCAAATACTTAGCGGACAAGAAGGCCGGCAACACTAAAGGTATATGTGATATACATGTAATTGATGTGTACCTTACCAGTACTCGTAGTAGCTCCTGGGTATTTGATACCGGTGCGGTTGCTCACATTTGTAACTCAAAGCAGGAGCTGCGGAATAAGCAGAGACTGGCGAAGGACGAGGTGACGATGCACGTCGGGAATGGTTCCATGGTCGATGTAATCGCCGTCAGCATGCTACCTCTACATTTACCTACGGGATTAGTTTTAAACCTCAATAATTGTTATTTAGTACCAGCTTTGAGCATGAACATTGTATCAGGATCTTGTTTAATTCGAGATGGCTACTCATTTAAATCCGAGAATAATGGTTGTTCTATTTATATGAGAAATATGTTTTATGGTCATGCTCCGCTGGTGAATGGTTTATTCTTAATGAATCTCGAACGTAATGTTACACATATTCATAGTGTGAATACCAAAAGATGCAAGGTTGATAATGATAGTCCCACATACTTGTGGCACTGCCGCCTTGGTCACATAGGTGTCAAACGCATGAAGAAGCTCCATGCAGATGGATTTTTGGAGTCCCTTGATTACGAATCATTTGACACGTGTGAACCATGCCTCATGGGTAAAATGACCAAGACTCCGTTCTCAGGAACAATGGAGCGAGCAACCAACTTATTGGAAATCATACATACTGATGTGTGCGGTCCAATGAGTGTTGAGGCTCACGGTGGCTATCGTTATGTTCTCACCCTCACTGATGACTTGAGTAGATATGGGTATGTCTACTTAATGAAACACAGGTCTGAGACCCTTGAAAGGTTCAAGGAATTTCAGAGTGAGGTTGAGAATCAACATGACAGGAAAATCAAGTTCTTGCGATCAGATCGGTGGGGAGAATACTTGAGTCACGAATTTGGCACACACTTAAGGAAATGTGGAATAGTTTCACAACTCACGCCGCCTGGAACACCTCAGCGTAATGGTGTGTCCGAACGTCGTAATCGCACTCTATTGGATATGGTGCGATCTATGATGTCTCTTACTGATCTACCGATGTCATTTTGGGGCTATGCTTTAGAGACTGCCGCATTCACTTTAAGTAGGGCTCCGTCGAAATCCATTGAGACGACACCATATGAATTATGGCTTGGGAAGAAACCTAAGCTGTCATTTCTAAAAGTTTGGGGATGCGATGCTTATGTCAAGAAACTTCAACCTAAAAAGCTCGAACCCAAATCGGAAAAATGCGTCTTCATAGGATACCCTAAAGAAACTATTGGGTATACCTTCTACCTCAGATCCGAAGGCAAGATCTTTGTTGCCAAGAATGGATCCTTTCTAGAGAAAGAGTTTCTCTCGAAAGAAATAAGTGGGAGGAAAGTAGAACTCGATGAAGTATTACCTCTTGAACCGGTAAGTGGCGCAGCTCAAGAAAATGTTCCTGAGGTGCCTGCACCGACTAGAGAGGAAGTTAATGATGATGACCATGAAACTTCAGATCAAGTTGCTACTGAACTTTGTAGGTCCACAAGGACACGTTCCGCACCAGAGTGGTACGGCAACCCTGTCTTGGAAATCATGTTGTTAGACAACGGTGAACCTTCGAACTATGAAGAAGTGATGGCGGGCCCAGATTCCGACAAATGGCTGGAAGCCATGAAATTCGAGATAGGATCCATGTATGAAAACGAAGTATGGACTTTGACTGACTTGCCCGATGATCGGCGAGCCATAGAAAATAAATGGATCTTTAAGAAGAAGACAGACGCGGATGGTAATGTAACCATCTATAAAGCTCGGCTTGTCGCTAAGGGTTATCGACAAGTTCAAGGGGTTGACTACGATGAGACTTTCTCACCCGTAGCAAAGCTGAAGTCCGTCCGAATCATGTTAGCAATTGCCGCATTCTATGATTATGAGATATGGCAAATGGACGTCAAAACGGCATTCCTTAATGGTTTCCTTAAGGAAGAATTGTATATGATGCAGCCAGAAGGTTTTGTCGATCCTAAGAATGCTGACAAGGTGTGCAAGCTCCAACGCTTGATCTATGGGCTGGTGCAAGTATCTCGGAGTTGGAACATTTGTTTTGATGAGATGATCAAAGCGTTTGGGTTTACGCAGACTTATGGAGAAGCCTGCATTTACAAGAAAGTGAGTGGGAGCTCTGTAGCATTTCTCATATTGTATGTGGATGACATATTGTTGATGGGAAATGATATAGAATTCTTGGAAAGCATAAAGGCCTACTTGAACAAGTGTTTTTCAATGAAGGATCTTGGAGAAGCTGCTTACATATTAGGCATCAAGATCTATAGAGATAGATCGAGATGCCTCATTGGTCTTTCACAGAGTACGTACCTTGACAAGATATTGAAGAAGTTCAATATGGATCAGTCAAAGAAGGGGTTCTTGCCTGTATTGCAAGGTACGAGATTGAGCACGGCTCAATGCCCGACCACGACAGAAGATAGAGAAAAGATGAGTGTCGTCCCCTATGCCTCAGCCATAGGGTCTATCATGTATGCTATGCTGTGTACCAGACCTGATGTAAACCTTGCCGTAAGTTTGGTAGGAAGGTACCAAAGTAATCCCGGCATGGAACACCGGACAACGGTCAAGAATATCCTGAGGTACCTGAAGAGGACTAAGGATATGTTTCTTGTTTATGGAGGTGACAAAGAGCTCGTCGTAAAGGGTTATGTCGATGCTAGCTTCGACACAGATCTGGATGACTCTAAGTCACAAACCGGATATGTGTATATTTTGAATGGTGGGGCAGTAAGCTGGTGCAGTTGCAAGCAAAGCGTTGTGGCGGGATCTACATGTGAAGCAGAGTACATGGCAGCCTCAGAGGCAGCACAAGAAGCAATCTGGGTGAAGGAGTTCATTACCTACCTAGGAGTCATACCCAATGCGTCGGGCCCGATGACTCTCTTCTGTGACAACACTGGAGCTATTGCCCTTGCCAAGGAGCCCAGGTTTCACAGGAAGACTAGGCATATCAAGTGTCGCTTCAACTCCATTCGTGAAAGTGTTCAAAATGGAGACATAGAAATTTGTAAAGTACATACGGACCTGAATGTGGCAGATCCGTTGACTAAACCTCTCCCTAGAGCAAAACATGATCAACACCAGAACTGCATGGGTGTTCGATTCATCACAATGTAACAAGGTTATTGACTCTAGTGCAAGTGGGAGACTATTGGAAATATGCCCTAGAGGCAATAATAAAATGGTTATTATTATATTTCCTTGTTCGTGATAATTGTCTATTGTTCATGCTATAATTGTGTTATCTGGAAATCATAATACATGTGTGAATACATAGACCACAACACGTCCCTAGTGAGACTCTAGTTGACTAGCTCGTTGATCAAAAGATAGTCATGGTTTCCTGACTATGGACATTGGATGTCATTGATAACGGGATCACATCATTAGGAGAATGATGTGATGGACAAGACCCAATCCTAAGCATAGCTTAAAGATCGTGTAGTTCCCTTTGCTATAGCTTTTCCAAATGTCAAGTATCATTTCCTTAGACCATGAGATTGTGCAACTCCCGGATACCGTAGGAGTGCTTTGTGTGTACCAAACGTCACAACGTAACTGGGTGACTATAAAGGTGCACTACGGGTATCTCCGAAAGTGTCTATTGGGTTGGCATGAATCGAGACTGGGATTTGTCACTCCGTATGACGGAGAGGTATCTCTGGGCCCACTCGGTAATGCATCATCATAATGAGCTCAATGTGATCAAGTGGTTGATCACGGGGTCATGCATTACGGTACGAGTAAAGTGACTTGCCAGTAATGAGATTGAACGAGGTATTGGGATACCGACGATCGAGTCTCGGGCAAGTAACGTACCGATTGACAAAGGGAATTGTATACGGGATTGATCGAATCCTCGACATCGTGGTTCATCCGATGAGATCATCGAGGAGCATGTGGGATCCAACATGGGTATCCAGATCCCGCTGTTGGTTATTGACCAGAGAGTCATCTCGGTCATGTCTGCATGTCTCCCGAACCCGTAGGGTCTACACACTTAAGGTTCGGTGACGCCTGGGTTGTTGAGATATTAGCATATGGTAACCCGAAAGTTGTTCAGAGTCTCGGATGAGATCCCGGACGTCACGAGGAGTTTTGGAATGGTCCGGAGGTGAAGATTTATATATAGGAAGTTAAGTTTCGGCCATCGGGAAAGTTTTGGGGGTAATCGGTATTGTACCGGGACCACCGGAAGGGTCCCAGGGGTCCATCGGGTGGGGCCACCTATCTCGGAGGGCCCCATGGGCTGAAGTGGGAGGGGAACCAGCCCCTAGTGGGCTGGTGTGCCCCCCATGGGCCTCCCCTGTGCCTAGGGTTGGAAACCCTAGGGGTGGGGGCGCCCCACTTGGCTTGGGGGGCACTCCACCCCCCTTGGCCGCCGCCCCCCTTGGAGATTGCATCTCCTAGGGCCGGCGCCCCCTAGGGGTCCTATATATAGTGGGGGGGGGAGGGAGGGCAGCCGCACCCTAGCCCCTGGCGCCTCCCTCTCCCTCACGTGACACTCCTCCCTCTCCCTGAGCTTGGCGAAGCCCTGCCGAGATCACCGTTGCTTCCACCACCACGCCGTTGTGCTGCTAGATCTCCATAAACCTCTCCTTCCCCCTTGCTGGATCAAGTTGTAGGAGACATATTCCCAACCGTACGTGTGTTGAACGCGGAGGTGCCGTCCGTTCGGCGCTAGGTCATCGGTGATTTGGATCACGATGAGTACGACTCCATCAACCCCGTTCTCTTGAACGCTTCCGCTCGCGATCTACAAGGGTATGTAGGTGCACTCTCCTCTCCCTTGGTTCTAGATGACTCCATAGATTGATCTTGGTGATGCGTAGAAAATTTTAAAATTCTTCTACATTCCCCAACAGATGTTCTGTAATGGCTTTTGATACACTTAATTATATAATGTACGCAGATGAACCGACAATGGATGTACGTGCACCGACGCACCTCCAAGTACATTGATGGCCTGCATAATTTTCTCCAAGTGGCTGAGTCAAACAAGCGGAATGGTTTTATGTATTGTCCATGTACTGTCTGCGGGAATACGAATGATTACTCTTCCCCGAAAACCCTTCACTTTCACCTGCCTGAGAAGGGTTTCATGCCAAACTATAATGTCTGGACCAAGCATGGAGAAAGAGGGGCTATGATGGAAGACAATGAAGAAGAGGATGATGACAACTATCCTATGTTCCCTGAATACGGTGATACTGCAACGGGGGACGCTGAAGATCAAGAGGCACCAGATGTGCGTGATGATGATCTTCGCCGGGTCATTGTTGATGCACAAAGAGAATGCAGAAGTGAAAGGGAGAAGTTGAAGTTCGAGCGCATGTTAGAGGTTCACAAAAAAGGGTTGTACCCAAATTACAAAGATGACAACACAAAGCTCGGTACCACACTGGAATTCCTGCAATGGAAGGCAGACAATGGTGTATCTGACAAGGAATTTGGGAAGCTGCTGAAAATAATGAAGAAGAAGCTTCCAAAGGATAACAAATTTCCTAACAGTACATACGAAGCAAAGTAGGTTCTGTGCCCTCTAGGATTGGAGGTGCAGAAGATACATGCATGCCCTAATGATTGCATCCTCTACCATGGTGAGGAGTATGAGAATTTGAATGCGTGCCCGATAAGCGGTGCATTGCGGTATAAGATCAGACAAGATGATCCTCGTGATGTTGAGGGCAAGCGCCCTAGGAAGAGGGTTCCTACCAAGGTGATGTGGTATGCTCCTATAATACCACGGTTGAAACGTTTGTTCAGAAACAAAGAGCATGCCAAGTTGATGCGATGACAGAAGGAAGACCGTGAGAAAGACGAGAAGTTGAGAGCACCCGCTGATGGGTCATAGTGGAGAAAAATCGAGAGAAAGTAGGGGGACTTTGCAGGTGACACAAGGAACGTATGGTTTGGTTTAAGTGTAGATGGCATTAATCCTTTTGGGGAGCAGAGCAACAATCATAGCACCTGGCCCGTGACTCTATGTATCTATAACCTTCATCCTTGGTTGTGCATGAAGCAGAAGCTCATTATGATGTCAGTGCTCATCCAAGGCCCTGAGCAACCCGGCAATGACATTGATGTGTATCTAAGGCCATTAGTTGAAGAACTTCTGCAGCTGTGGAATGGAAAAGGTGTACATGTGTGGGATGAGCACAAACAGCGGGAATTTGACCTACATGCGTTGCTGTTTGTCACCATCAATGATTGGCCTGCTCTTAGTAACCTTTCAGGATAGACAAACAAGGGATACCACACATGTGTTGGGAAACATTGCATGGAAAACAAAAAATTTCTACGCCCATGCAAGATCTATCAAGGAAATGCATAGCAACGAGAGGGGAGAGTGTGTCTACGTACCCTCGTAGACCGTAAGCGGAAGCGTTTAACAACGCGGTTGATGTAGTCGAACTTCTTCGCACTCCAACTGATCAAGTACCAAACGTACATCACCTCCGCGTTCAACACACGTTCAACTCGGTGACGTCCTCTGCCTTCTTGATCCAGCAAGACAACGAGGTAGTGGATGAGTTCTGGCAGCACGACGGCGTAGTGACGGTGACGGTGAAGTTATCTCCGTGGGGCTTCGCCTAAGCACTACGAAAATATGACCGGAGGTGTAAACGATGGAGGGGGCGCCGCACACGGCTAAGAAATTGTCTGGGGTGTGCTAGGCGCCCCGGTGGGAGGGAGAGGGGAGCAGCCAAAGGAGGCTTGGAGTCCCTCCCAAGCCGCGCTCCCCTGCCTTATATAGGTGCGGGGGAAAGGCAGGGGAGGGTGGCGCCCACCCCCCTTTCCTTTCTCCCATGAGAGGGAAAGGCATGAGGGGCTAGCCCTTCCCCCTTTCCTTCCCTTAGGGCCTGCTGTCCAAAGAAGGGGCGCACCAGGTGCTGGTATGTTCCCCCTGTGGCCCATTAGGCCCATATCTTTGCCGGGGGTGCCCGAAACTCCTTTCCGGTGACCCGATAAGTACCCGGTACTCTCTGAAACACTTCTGGTGCCCAAATACCATCGTCCTATATATCAATATTTACCTCTCGACCATTTAGAGACTCCTCCGTGATCTCATCTAGGACTCCGAACAACACTCGGTCACCAAATCACATAACTCACATAATACTATATCGCCATCGAACATTAAGCGTGCGGATCCTACGGGTTTGAGAACTATGTAGACATGACTGAGACACCTCTCCGGTCAATAACCAATAGCAGAACCTAGATGCCCATATTGGCTCCTACATATTCTACGAAGATCTTTGTCGGTCGAACCGTTATGACAACATACGTAATTCCTTTGTCCACCCGTATGTTACTTGCCTGAGATTCGATCGTCGGTATCTCTATACCTAGTTCAATCTCGTTACCGGCAAGTCTGTTTACTCGTTCTGTAATACATCCCCTTGTAACTAACTCCTTAGTCACTTGCTTGCAAGCTTATGATGTGTATTACCGAGAGGGCCCAGAGATACCTCTCCGATACTCGGAGTGACAAATCCTAATCTCGATCTATGCGAACTCAACAAACACCTTCAGAGATACCTGTAGAGCATATTTATGATCACCCAGTTACATTGCGATGTTTCATAGCACACAACGTATTCCTCCGGTATCCAGGAGTTGCATAATCTCATAGTCGAAGGAATAAGTATTTGACATGAAGAAAGCAATAGCAATAAACTGAACAATTATTATGCTAAGCTAACGGGTGGGTCTTGTCCATCACATCATTCTCCTAATGATGTGACCCCGTTATCAAATGACAACACATGTCCATGGTTAGGAAACCTTAACCATCTTTGATCAACAAGCTAGTCTAGTAGAGGCTTACTAGGGACACGGTATTTTTTTATGTATTCACACATGTATTTAAGTTTCCGATCAATACAATTCTAGCATGAATAATAAACCTTTATCATGAATAAGGAAATATAAAATAACAACTTTATTATTGCCTTTAGGGCATATTTCCTTCAGTCTCCCACTTGCACTAGAGTCAATAATCTAGTTCACATCGCCATGTGATTAACACCAATAGTTCATATCGTCATGTGATTAACACCCATAGTTCACATCGCCATGTGACCAACACCAAAAGGGTTTACTAGAGTCAATAATCTAGTTCACATCGCCCTGTGATTAACACCCAAAGAATACTAAGGTGTGATCATGTTTTGCTTGTGAGAGAAGTTTAGTCAACGGGCCTGTCACATTAATATCCGTATGTATCTTGCAAATTTCTATGTCTACAATGCTCTGCATGGTGCTACTCTAGCTAATTTCTCCCACTATCGATATGTATCTAGATTGAGACTCTAAGCCATCCGAATCGGTGTCAAAGCTTGCATTTGCATAACCCTTTACGATGAACTCTTTATCATCTCCATAACCGAGAAATATCTCCATAGCCCTCTTAGGTAACTAAGGATAAATTTGGACCGCTATCCAGTGATCTACTCCTAGATCACTATTGTACCCCCTTGCCAAACTCATGGCAAGGTACACAATAGGTCTGGTACATAGCATGGCATACTTCATAGAACCTATGGCTGAGACATAGGGAATGACTTTCATTCTCTCTCTATCTTCTGTCCTGGTCGGGTTTTGAGTCTTACTCAACTTCATACCTTGCAATACAGGCAAGAACCCTTTCTTTGACTGATCCATGCATTTTGAACTTCTTCAAAAACTTCGTCAAGGTATGTGTTTTGTGAAAGTCCTATTAAGCTCTTGATTTATCTCTATAGATCTTGATGCCCAATACATAAGTAGCTTCACTGAGGTCTTTCATTGAAAAATTCTTATTCAAGTACTCCCTTGATACGTCTCCAACGTATCTATAAGTTATGAAGTATTCATGCTGTTTTATTATCATTCTTGGATGTTTCACAATCAATTTATAGCAACTTTATATCATTTTTTGGGACTAACCTATTGACCCACTGCCTAGTGCCAGTTGCTGTTTTTTGCTTGTTTTTTACATCACACGAAATCAATATCAAATGGAGTCCAAACACCGTGAAACTTTTTGTGGATTTTTTATGGACCAGAAGACCACCAATGGGCCAGAGAAGCACCTGGGGGGTGCCCCGAGGGGGGCACAACCCAGCAGGGCGCTCTTGGGGGCCTAGGCGCGCCCAGGTGGGTTGTGCCCACCTCGGTGGCCTCCCGCACCCCCTCTTTACCCTATAATTTCCCAAATATTCCGAAAACCCTCGGGGTTAACCTAGATCATAAGTTCCGCTGCCGCAAGGCTCTGTAGCCATCGAAAACCAATCTAGACCCTTTCCGGCACCCTGTCGAATGGGAGAATCATCTCCGGTGGCCATATTCATCATCCAGGAGGCCACCACGATGAGGAGGGAGTAGTCCACCCTCAGGGCTGAGGGTTTGTACCAGTAGCTATGTGTTTAATCTCTCTCTCTCTCTCTCTCTCTCGTGTTCTTGAGATGTCACGATCTTGATGTATCGCGGGCTTTGTTAATATAGTCAGATCATATGGTGTTTTCCCTCTCTATCTTGTTGTGATGAATTGAGTTTTTCCCTCGTTACTGGATCGAATACTTTTATAGATTTGAGAGCACTTGATATATGTCTTGCATATGAATACTCATGGTGACAATGGGGTATCGTATTGATTCACTTGATATATGTTTTGGCACTCAACTCGCGGATTCCCGAGGTGACATTGGGGTAATATATGCATAGGGGTTGATGCATGTTCTTGTCTTTGTTTCTCCGGTAGAAATCTCAGGGCACTCTTTGAAGTTCTTTGTGTCGGATTGAATATTATGAATCTGAATTTGCTTTGGTGTTATTTTAGTATGAACTCTTGGTTAGATCGATCAGAAAGAATAGCTTTGAGGTGGTTTCGTACCCTACAAACAATTACGTCTTATGTTCTCCGCTAGATAGGAACTTTGGAGTGATTCTTCGTTGCATGTTGAGGGACAGTTATATGATCCAATTATATTAGCATTGTTGAGAGATTGCACTAGTGAAAGTACGAACCCTAGGCCTCATTTTCAAGCATTGCAATACCGTTTTTGTGCCCGTTTACTATTTGCTACCTTGCTATTTTTATTTATTCAGATTATAAAAATATATTTCTACCATCCATATTACACTTCTATCACCATCTCGTCGCCGAACTAGTGCACCTATACAATTTGCTATTGTGTTGGGTGTGTTGGGGACACATGAATTTCTTGTATTTGATTGCAGGGTCATTTGAGAGAGACCATCTTCATCCTACACCTCCCACGGATTGATAAACCTTAGGTCATCCACTTGAGGGAAAATTGCTACTATCCTACAAAACTCTGCGCTTGGAGGCCCAACACGAGTCTACAAGAATAAAGTTGCGTTGTAGACATCAAGATCTTTTATGGCGTCGTTGGGAGGTGAGTGCATGAAGGTATATATTTAGATCTTGCAATCGAATCTTTTAGTTTCTTGTTTTATCACTAGTTTGGTTTATAAAAGAAAACTACATAAAAATGGAATTGAGGTTGCATCATATTATTGATCATATTTATAATACCTTTCTTGAAAATGATGGTTCGAAAAATTGTGCTCAATTGTTAGAAGAAGAAGTCAATACAATGTTTGGCACAAAATATTTGAATGATGAGCATGATTGCAATGTTGTTAGTATGAATTCTTCGAATATCCATGATTCTAATGATATGCAAAGCCATAAGCTTGGGGATGCTATATTTGATGAATATGATATTTTTTGTCCCCCAAGTTTTGATGAGAAAATTTATTATGATGATTGCATGCCTCCTATTTATGATGATTATATTTATGAAAGTGGATTTGGAGAGGTCGTGACTTTATTTAGTGATGAATCCACTATTTTGGATGAGGCTTCAATTGACTACGAGAACAAAGTTGCTATCTATGATGATTATGGTGATGACATGTATGCTATAAAGAATAATAATAACCATGAAACTTGTCATCATGATTTTAATTTTCAATCCCATGATAGTTATTTTGTTGAGTTTGCTCCCACTACTATTCATGATAATAAATTTGCTTATGTGGAGAGTAAGAAAATTTCTATGCTTATGCATCATGAAAAGAGTGCCTTATGTGATAGTTATATTGTTGAATTCATTCATGATGCTACTGAATATTATTATGAGAGAGGAACATATGCTTCCACATATTGCAATAATATCAAGTTTCCTCTCTATGTGTTGAAAATCTTGAAGTTGTGCTTGTTTTGCCTTCCTATGCTAGTTGATTCTTGTTCCCATAAATTGTTTGATCAAAAAAATCCCTATGCATAGGAAGTGGGTTAGGCTTAAATGTGATTGCCATGTGATTAGTGATGCTCTCTTTGTGTTTCAATTCTTATCTTTTATGTGAGCATCATTGAAATCATCATGCCTAGCTAAAAGGCATAAAAGAAAAGCGCTTGTTGGGAGACAGCCCAACACTTTTACCTACTGTTTTTGTGTGTTCACATGATTAGGCTAGTTTAGTAATCATGTTTTATTTCTTTCATTTCAATAAAGTGCCAAGTAAAGCCTTTGGGGTTATGTTTGGTGATAGTTGATTTTATCTTGCTGAAAAACAAAAACTTTTGCACTCAGGAGAACAATTCTAATTTTTAACAGAAGAGTGATAAAATGTTGATTCTTTTTTCAGGATATTAATAGACAAATTACCCGGGTTTTCCTATGTTTCAGAATTTTTGGAGTTGCAGAAGTATTGTTGGAGTACAGATTACTACAGACTCTTCTGTTTTTGACAGATTTTGTTTTCAATGCATAGTTTGCTTGTTTTCTAATTTCCATGGCTTATATTGCTCAATATGAATTGTGAAAGTGATATGCTACATTAGGCATTGTGTGGAAACAATTATGAATCTTGTCTTTGACAGTACCAAAGTGAAACAGTTTGCTCTTTATCATACTAACCTATCTCATGAAGTTCCGTTAAGTTTTGTGTGATTGAAGTTTTCATGTTTAGGGTGAGATGTCGATATGAGGAGAATAAGGAGTGACAAGACCCTAAGATTGGGGATTCCCAAGGAACCCCAAGTTAATATTCGAGGAATATCCAAGCAACTAAGCTTGGGGATGCCCCGGAAGGCATCCCCTCTTTCGTCTCCAACATTATCGGTAACCTCACTTGGAGCTATGTTTTCATTCGTCACATGATATGTGTTTTGCTTGGAGCGTCAATTTATTTTGTTAGGATTTTCTAGCTGTTATTTATAATTATGTTTTACATCTTTTATTTCAATAAAATTGGCATTGATATCCTTTACTATGCTTATTTTACAAGTCTACATGTTGCTGTTTGAAAACAGAAAGTTTACCGCTGCTGCAAAAATTCCCTAGAAAAGTCAGAATGCGATAAAATGTTGAAACATTTTGCAAAAAAATCTATGATAAATTTTCTAAAGTGTGGTAAATTTTCATAACTTTTGGATTTAGGTAAGTATTGATACTCTTGCATTCTTTATAGACTGTACTGTTTTGGTAGATTGCTGTTATGTTTGCATTGTTTGCATATGTTTGCTTGTTTAATGATTCTATTTGAGGATAGGAGTATTAAATATGCAGAGGCATTTAGTATGAAATGTTGAATAATAATTTTAGTGATTTTCTAAAGTAGGGAATGATAAGGTTTTGCATTGGTTTATACTAACTTATCTCACAAGTTCTTGTTGAGTTTTGTGTGGATGAAGCTTTTGAGATTTAGAAAAACCGTGATATGAGAGGAATTAAGGAGACACAAAAGATCAAGCTTGGGGATTCCCAAGGCACCCCAAGATAATATTTCAAGAAGTCTCAGGCATCTAAGCTTGGGGATGCCTCGGTGGGCATCCCACCTTTCTTCTTCAACAATTATCGGTTAGTGTCGGTTGAGCCTAAGTTTGTGTTTCTTCACATGATGTGTGCTATCCTTGAAATGCCATTTTATTTTCATTTTTCTTGATGTTTTAATAAAATACTTAGATCTTAAAGTTTTTAAATAAAATAGAGTCCTCAAATAGTTGCCAGGGAGGCTAGGTAAGCGGCATTCACATCTCGTCAACGAAGCTCTTTTGTATGGAATTGCTCTAGTGCTTCACTTATATATTTTTGAGCACGGTGTGCTTTAGTATTTTTGAAGAAATTCTCTCTTTATTCACTTAAATTAATTTTAGAGAAAGAAATATTATGCTCATGATCTTCATTTATATCTTTTTGGAGTAGCTTTTCATCTACTCTTGTGCTTCACTTATATCCTATGAGTAAATTGTTGAATAAATTGAATGTCATGAAGTTGAAATCATATCATGCCTAGTGGTAGCTTCACATTGGGTTTAGAAAGTGAAATCTTTTGAGGCTTTACAATCACAATATTGGTCATACAAGCAATTCACGAATAATTAGTATAAGGAAGAGAACTTTCACATGCAAATACACTATCTTGGAAATCTTTGTGATTGTGAGCCCCCATCAAAATATTATATGCCAAAATTGTTGACGTTGGACAAGGAAGACAACGTAATGGTTTATGTTTGTTCATATTCACATTGAAGTTATATTGTCATAGATCCTTCAACATGTGGTGCTTGTCCCCCATCTTTTCTAGCCAAAAATTCCGCACCAAGTAGAGATACTACTTGTGCATCCAAAAACCCTTAAACCCAAATCTTATTTTCAAGAGTCCACCATACCTACCTAAGGGTTGAGCAAGATCCTTCAAGTAAGTTGTCATCGGTGCAATAAGGCAATAAAAATTACTTCTAAAAATGTTAGATCATTTAGTGTAAGAGAAAATTGAGTGTTGTACGAACTTGTGATGGCAAAGAATAAAAGCGACAGACTGCATAATAAAGGTTGCTATCATAAGGGGAAATTTAGCGTGACGTTCTTTTGCACTAAGGGGTTGAGCGTACAAACAAATAAGCGCATGGCAACCTCTACTAAGGGCCTATCTTTTACTTTTATGTATTTACTTTCATGCAAGAGTCAAAGTATTTCCCTCTATTCCTTTTTATTTTTCTCTTTTGGCAAGCATCATGTGGTGAGGAAAGATCTAGGCACATATATCCAGTTGGATGTGGGTAGCATGAGTTATTATTGTTAACACCACCCTTGAGGTGAATACGTTGGGAGGCAAAACAATAAGCCCCTATCTTTCTATGTGTCCGGTTGAAATGTTTTGCTCATGTGTACGCGGTGAGTGTTAGCAATCATAGAAGACTGTAAGATGGTTGAGTATGTGGAGCTCTTACTTAAACTCCGTTGAATAAGTTGAAATGTAATTGCTTGGTGACTAAGAACATAGGTTGTTGAGTTTCAAGAGAGTTCATTGTTTGAACCTTAACATGTGAATTGGTTGCTACTTTAACATGAGAAGTTTTATAAGAAAGAATTGTTGTTATGATGCTAGGAAAAGTGATTGAAATTGTCATTGATCAAACTTGTGCACTTTGCTAGCATTCACACTTCATAAATTATTTCTTTTATCATTTACCTACTCATGGACGAGTAGGAATTAAGCTTGGGGATGCTGATACGTCTCCAATGTATCTATAATTTATGAAGTATTCATGTAGTTTTATTATCATTCTTGACTGTTTTACAATCATTTTATAGCAAATTTATATCATTTTTTTGGGACTAACCTATTGACCCAGTGCCTAGTGTCAGTTGCTGTTTTTTGCTTGTTTTTTACATCGCAGGAAATCAATATCAAATGGAGTCCAAACACCGCAAAACTTTTTGTGGATTTTTTATGGACCAGAAGACCACCAGTGGGCCAGAGAAGCACCTGGGGGTGCCCCGAGGGGGGCACAACCCGCCAGGGCATGCTTGGGGGCCTAGGCGTGCCCAGGTGGGTTGTGCCCACCTCGGTGGCCTCCCGCACCCCCTCTTTACCCTATAAATTTCCCAATATTCTAAAAACCACCGGGGTTAACCTAGATTAGAAGTTCCGCCACCGCAAGGCTCTGTAGCCATCGAAAACCAATCTAGACCCTTTCCGGCACCCTGCCGGAGGGGGGAATCATCTCCGGTGGCCATGGTCATCATCCCGGCGGCCACCACGATGAGGAGGGAGTAGTCCACCCTCGGGGCTGAGGGTTTGTACTAGTAGCTATGTGTTTAATCTCTCTCTCTCTCTCTCGTGTTCTTGAGATGTCACGATCTTGATGTATCGCGGGCTTTGTTAATATAGTCAGATCATACGGTGTTTTTCCCTCTCTATCTTGTTGTGATGAATTGAGTTTTTCCCTTTGAGATTTCGTTGTTATCAGATTGAATACTTTTATGGATTTGAGAGCACTTGATATATGTCTTGCATATGAATACTCATGGTGACAATGGGGTATCGTATCGATTCAATTGATATATGTTTTGGCACTCAACTCACGGATTCCTGAGGTGACATTGGGGTAATCTAGGCATAGGGATTGATTGCATACGTGGTCATGATCATGGCAAAGTAATGTGCTACGAATCGGAGTTAAAAGAATAGCACAAAGGATCAAACTCATACCCTAATTCGGCGGAGTTTGCTATGGCAGCAACGGAGGGGCAGAAATCCATTGACGGCAATGGAAACCAGCGGCGGGTGTCGGTGTACAAAAAGAGGAGTACGCTTCTTGTACCCCTATAATTGTGCACGGGCGGTCTGAGCCACGGGCACCACCACACTGAGCAAGCAAATGGAGGCGAGCCAAGGTAAGGCCGAAGCTCAGGAGAAGCAGAACGATGTCAAGACCAATACCACAAAGAGCAAAGGGGACAAAGCGGACCCCCGGCAAGATCCTTGCCGGGAGGCGGTTTTTGCAAACCCGGCAAGACCCTTGCCGTGGCAGCTCGCCCCACACCTACGGAGTGAGTCACCCTTGAGTCCACTGCCCCCATGGGGCAAGGATTCGGGAGACATCCCCGTGGTGGCATGCAGATCTTTGTGAAGACATTCGAGATCAGATACACCCTTCAGAAGATGATGATCCTTGACGGGATCCCAGCCAAGGAGGATCACAAGGCCCCCGGTAAGAGCCTTGCCGGGGATGACATCAAGCGCCACAGCAAGACCCTTGCCGGGGCCCCGGCAAGGCCCTTGCCAAGAACACCCGTTAGGCCACCATCAGGCCCACGCCAGTCAAACCTCCACCGCCGTTCGCATGCAGCTGCCGACCCAACCAGCTGGGCAGGCACCTGCGTGGCGGCATGTAGATCTTCGTGGAGACCCAACACTGCGCCACCTCAGCCGCCTGCCTGCCTACATGGCACCGCGGGTGCCGCTGGCCAGGGCGCGTGTCGATGCGAGAGGGAGCGGCAATGGACAAGACAGGGCTCTCCCCCGTCCCCGATAAAGCAAGGACACCCGGGCAAGACGCATTAAATGCGCCTTGTCATGTAATGCGAGGGATAACCTCACATCACTGTTCCCTTTCCACCTCCTGGTGTTACTGTGGCAACCCCTTTCCTATAAAAGGAGGCCCGAGGCGACCATGAGGAGGATTCGGCTTTTTGGAGCTCCTCACGCCCCATAGCTAGCTCAAGAACACAAATATACAATCCACCAAAGCAGGAGTAGGGTTTTACGCATCCCCGCGGCCCGAACCTGGATAAACGAACCGTGTGCTATCTATTTGATCCGCTCTTCTCACGACCCCGCGCCCCGCAACCGTAGTAGGGATTCTTGTGATCCCATAGGTGTCGTTCCCACTGACATCTTTGGCGCGCCAGGTAGGGGGCGCAGTTGTGAGAATCGGCTTTAGCAGTTAGTTCGACGCTTCCTCATCGTCATGGCGCCCAAGAAGAAGACGACGGTGGCGGTTGGCCCGTCGGAGGCCGGACATCCCGCCCTGACGTGGGCGAGCAGCGGACCGGTCGCAGAAAGGACCCGGGGCGCCGTTCGCGAACACCAACACCGTCCCAGCAGCCGGAGTTTGGGAGGCGTCAATGTTCGTGCGCCTGGTAACGGGCCGCATGCCGCCAAATCCAAAGACGGAGCCAGGCCCTCCGCGGGTGGCGCGGGGCCTTCCAAGATCGCTACCGCCCCGCCCGAAGGCGATGCGAGGGCCTCCAAGACTCCCACGCCGACGCCGACGGCGCGCTCTTCTCAAGCGGCGCGCGACGAACGGCGCAACCACGCCGAAGACCCTGGGCGTCGCCGTGGGAAGAGCCCCGAGCGCCACTCCCGGGAGGTAGAAGACCTGCCCGCTCGCCGAGGCGCTGGTGAAGATGGCATGCGACCGCGGGGTCGTGATAGAGCTCCTTCTGACATGGTCAGAAGTCGAAGCGCGTCGCAATCCGTGCAGGTTTCGCTGCCACCAACGCTAGCAGAAGCCCTGGCGTGCGCGCAGTTGCTCCTTGATTTTCCTCCCACTACGGGGAAACTCGATGAATGGAGAGCCACTATCCGAAGCCTTGTTGCGGTGGCCAACAAAGACGAACCAAGTCCGGTGGAGCCCCCCGGTCGATGCTCCGACGGAGTCCCACGCACCAGTGGAAGGAAAGCCGGCGGCGCCGCGACCACGGTGCACTCGCCTCCTCCTCACCCGGTACCGCAGACGCCAGCCCGTCGCAACGTTGCGGGCGATGAAATATCCATTGCGTCGTCCGACCCACGGACCCACTATGACCAGCGCCAAGTCCTTCGGGAACGAGAACATGAAGATGCTCGAACCACTATCGAGCGCCGACGCGGAGCGCGACACCATTCAGACAGACGAGCAGGGCCTGCTGTGAACCACCGGCACCGGAGAGCCCTGGAGGCCTACCTTACGAGGTAGGCTGTCCGGCTTTTACCCGTGAGCTGCGGCAGTTCCAGTGGCCCACTCACCGCACCTTCAAACCCGACATGGGCGAAAAGTACAGCGGCAAGACCCACCCATCTGAGTTCCTCAGCATATACACCATTGCGATGCAAGCTGCCGGAGCCCGCGACGATAAGGTGCTTGCGAATTACTTTCCGTTGGCTCTTAAACCCAACGCCATGTCATGGTTAATGCACTTGCCGGTAGACTCTATTTCCTCCTGGTCGGATTTGTGCCATGAGTTTGCGGGCGCCTTTACTGGAGGCCACCAAGCCCATGGCCAAGCGAGCGACCTGCACGTCATTCCCCAGAAGGGAGGCGAGAGTCTCCGCAAGTATATACAGAGGTTCAGCCGGATACAGTATAATATCCCTGATGTTCACCCTGCCGCCATCATCAGCGCGTTCCATCAGAACATGCGTAACCGCAAGATGCGCGAAGAGCTGGCAATGAACAAGGTGAAAGATGTAGCAGAACTGTATGTTCTTGCTGACAGATGTGCCCGGGCTAAAGATGGAAGGAAGTACCCCGGCAAAGACACCGGCGTGGAAACCGACTCCTCAGATGAAGATACTGCCGCCCTGGCAAAGAAGGGCCGGCGCCGCAACAGGAAGCGCAAAGGTAAAGTCGTGCTTGCCGTCGAGGGATCTGGTGACACTGGCTCCACCAACAAAACCAAGGCAGATGACCCCGGCAAGGAAATTGCCGGATGTGTCGCCTGCCGGGCCTTGGCGGTTGCCGAGAAGCCAGGGAACTCCGACAAGCGATACTGCAAGATCCATCGCACCAAAGGACATGCTCTCCAAGACTGTCAACAGGTTGAGCTCCTCGCTGAGAAGCAGAGGGCTGAATATGAGAGGCGGGACAAGGAGAAGGACCAAGACGGTGCTGAGGGGTCCGGCAAGAAGCGTGACGGCCAGGCGGGCCGTCGCGGCAAAGATAAACAACAGGAGAGGCCCGCCCGGGGCCGTGACAAAAAGCCAGAAGACGACGATCATGAAGAGGACGACGAATCCGGCGACCAAGAGTTTCAGAAAGCTACAGAGGCCATGTGCATCGACGGCGGCGCCTCGCTGCATACTTCTCACCGCCAGCTTAAAATAGTGGGCGCGAGAGATTACAACGGCAGAGCCGTCGTTTGATGCCCAAAGGCCGCTGAAGTGGTCCAGCACACCTATCATTTTTGACACCGAGGACCACCCTGATCGCACTACTGCGGTCGGGTGCTTGCCATTGTTGGTTTCACCAACAATACGCAACCTCAAGATGACAAAGATGCTTGTCGATGGCGGGGCCGGTCTGAACTTGATCTCGCCTGCCGTGATTGAGAAACTGCAGATTCCTGATGGAGACCTCGAGGAGACGGGCATGTTTCAGGGGGTCAACCCGAGAAGAAGCCAACCTAAGGGAAAGGTCACGCTGCCCGTGACTTTTGGAAGCGATCTGAACTACAGGACTGAGAAGATCGTGTTTGATGTTGCCAAGATCCCCTTGCCCTACAACGGGATCCTTGGCTGCCCAACGCTGGCCAAGTTCATGGCGGCGTCACACTACGCCTACAACACCCTGAAGATGCCAGGACCTGTGACGATCATCACCATCCCCTCCGATAAGAAAGATGCGCTAATTTGCGCTGACCAACTATACCAGCAAGCAGTTGCAGCAGCTGCCGCCACTAGGGCACTTGCTCCTGCCGCTGGGACCCCGGGAGGGAAGAAGAAGAAGAAGAAGACCGGTGAGACCTCGGACACCCACTCCGGCAAGCGCACCTCTTCGGAGTGTAGCGCTCCCATCGAGGACGTGCCAGAGAGCTCCACCGGCGGAAACAAGAAGCCCAGGGCCATATCGCCGGGAACCAAGAAGGTTTCTGTCAATGAGGACGGCACGGGAGGGGCTTTCACCATAAGCTCCACCCTCGACGACAAATAGGAAGACGCGCTCGTCACCTTCCTGCAGGCGAATGTCGATGTGTTTGCATGGCAAGCTTCCGACATCCCCGACGTTCCGAGGGAGGTGATTGAGCACCACCTTGCTGTCTGCCCTCATGCGCGGCCCGTCAAGCAGAAGGTCAGAAAGCAAGATTTGGAACGACAAGAGTTCATCACAGAGGAGATCCGGAAACTGGAAGCAGCGGGTTTGGTAAGAGGAGTGCTCCATCCAACGTGGTTGGCCAATCCGGTCATAGTGCGCAAGGCTAATGGGAAGTGGAGGCTGTGTATTAATTACACAGATATCAATAAGGCTTGTCCTAAGGACCCCTTCCCGTTGCCGCACATCGACCAGATTGTTGACTCCACAGCTGGGTGTGATCTGTTGTCATTCCTCGATGCCTACTCCGGCTACCACCAGATCTTCATGACAAGAGAAGATGAAGAGAAAGCAGCATTCATCACCCCATGTGGTACGTATTGTTTCATGCGGATGCCTTTCGGCTGAAGAGTGCTGGTTCGACGTTTGCAAGGGCGGTCCAGATTGGTTTTGAACCCCAGCTCCATAGAAATATGGAAGCTTATATGGATGACATAGTGGTCAAAACCAAGGACAGGGCAACCCTCATACCGGATTTGCAAGAAACATTTGCAAACCTGCGCAAAATCAATCTCAAGCTGAACCCTGAGAAGTGCGTCTTTGGCGTCCCGTCCGGCAAGCTTCTCGGGTTCTTTGTGCCACAGCGTGGGATAGAGGCCAATCCGGACAAGATCAAAGCGATAGAGCAGATTGAAGCACCCAAGAGAATCAAGGATGTGTGTCGGCTTGCTGGTTGCGTCGCCGCCATGGGCAGATTCATTTCCAAGTCTGCCGAGCGCGCCCTTCCCTTTTTCAAGATCCTGAAAAAGGCGGGCCCGATGGAGTGGATGCCAGAAGCCGAAGCAGCATTGCAAGATTTGAAGAAGTACCTCTCCTCCGCGCCAATACTAGTTGCGCCTAGGCCACAGGAGCCATTGCTGCTATACCTGGCGGCAACGAACCAGGTGGTCAGCGTCGCACTAGTGGCACAGAGAGAGGTTGATGACGAGGTAATGGCAGCGACAGAGCCTGACACCACCAATGCAGGGACGACACAGCCAGTTGAAGTGCCGCCGAAGAAGAAAATGATGCAGCACCCGGTCTACTTTGTTAGTTCCCTCCTGCAGGGAGCTAGATCAAGGTACTCCGACGTGCAGAAACTGCTCTTTGGCCTTCTTATGGCCTCGAGGAAGCTGCGTCACTACTTCCAGGCACACTAGATTACTGTCGTCACTCGCCTCCCTCTGCAACGGATATTGCACAATCCAGATGCAACGGGAAGAATTGTGGAATGGGCACTAGAGCTGTCCAGCTTTGGCCTCAAGTTTGAAAGTACTTCGACGATTCAGAGCCGAGTCCTGGCAGAGTTCATTGCAGAACGGACCGCAACGCCCGACGAAGAAGCCCAAGAGACTGCTCTCCCCAGCAAGGAGGAAAGTTGCAGTTGGATCATGTACTTTGATGGAGCTTTCTCCTTACACGGCGCCGGGGCTGGCGTACTGCTTGTCGCGCACACCGAAGAGCACCTCAAGTACGTGACCCAGATGCACTTCCCTAGGGAGGTGTCAACAAACAATACGACAGAGTACGAAGGGCTGCTTGCCAGTCTTAGGATCGCGGCGGACCTCGGAATCAAGAAGCTCATCGTCAGGGGCGACTCGCAGCTCGTCGTCAAGCAAGTCAACAAGGACTACCAGAGCCCGTTGATGAAGGCCTACGTCGATGAAGTGAGAAAGCTGGAAGAGCGTTTCGACGGTATACATGCTGAATACGTTCCCCGAGCGGAGAACGATATCGCCGATTACCTGTCAAAACACGCTGCCCTCAAGCTACCTGTGGAACCAGGTACCTTTGTGCTCCAGCTAACTCAGCCATCCATTGATCCATCAACAGAGCAGAACAAGAGGAGGAAATCAGGACCCGACAAGTACTTTCCTGCCGAGCTCCCCGGAGCCGCCGGCAAGGATGTTGCCAGGGACACTGAGCCCGCCACGGGACGGCTAGCTCCGGCGGAGCGTCAAGCTCTTGCCGTCGAGACAGCCGCTCCTATAGCGGAGGAAATGCCTTTAGTCCTCGCCGTCGAGCCTCAGGCTCCAGCGTGGGCACAACATACCATCCGATTCCTCCAAACAGGGGAACTTCCTGAAGAGCGGGAAGAAGCGGAAAAAGTAGCCCGTCGCTCTATCATGTACCAGTTCATCGATGACGTCCTGTACAGAAAGAGGACAAACGGTGTGAAATTAAAGTGTATCCCTCGGGAGGCAGGACTGGAGCTGTTGGCGGAGATACACGGAGGCATATGTGGATCCCACATCGGGTCAAGGGCCCTTGCCGGCAAGGCATTTCGGCAAGGCTTCTTCTGGCCCACCGCCCTCAAGGATGCGACGACACTAGTCACCAGGTGTGAAGCGTGTCAGTTCCATTCAAAGAAGCTTCATCAGCCAGCTCAAGCCCTTCAAACCATTCCTCTCTCCTGGCCCTTCTCGGTCTAGGGGCTCGACATACTGGGCCCTTTCCCCCGCGCTGTCGGGGGCTTTGAGTACTTGTATGTTGCAATCGATAAGTTCACAAAGTGGCCGGAGGTGGAGGCAGTGAGGAAGGTCACAACTCAGTCAGACGTCAAGTTCTTCAAGGGACTAGTGTGCCGTTTTGGTGTACCCAATAGGGTCATCACCGACAACGGCACACAGTTCACAAGCCGCACCTTCATGCAATATATCCAAGACCTCGGCAGCAAAGTTTGTTTTGCTTCCGCTGCTCACCCACGAAGCAATGGTCAAGCTAAGAGGGCAAATGCTGAAGTACTGCGAGGCTTAAGGACCAAGACCTTTGATAGGCTGCACAAGAGTTGAAGGCGCTAGATTGATGAGTTGCCAACGGTTCTTTGGTCGACCAGGACGACGCCAAATCGAGCCACCGGCCAGACACCTTTTGCCCTGGTATACGGGGCAGAAGCAGTTCTCCCCATTGAACTCATATACGGGTCACCTCGAGTGCTCACTTATGATGAGCTTGAGCAAGAGCAACTACGGCAGGATGACGCAATGCTCCTTGAGGAAGATCGTCTTCGGGCGGCTGTGAAAGCAGCACGCTACCAGCAAGCCTTGCGCTGCTACCATAGCCGCAAGGTTCACGCCCGAAGCCTTGAGGAAGGCGACCTTGTCCTTCGGCGCGTTCAATCGGCCAAGAATTCCAACAAGTTGACGCCAAAGTGGGAAGGCCCTTATCGGGTAATACGAGTCACCAGGCCCAGCGCAGTCCGCCTGGAGACCGAAGATGCCGTTCCGGTGAGTAACTCCTGGAACATTGAGCATCTTCGCAAGTTTTACCTGTGAGGCACGGCTTGCCGGGCCCCCCGGCAAGCCACCTTTTGTACAAGCATTGCTGATGATGCATGTAACCCTTTGTACAAAGCCAGGCCCAGACCCTGAGCATAAATAAATGAAGCGCTGGCGCCCTAAGTTATAGCATGCATGCTAGGTCGAGTCTCGCCCTTGGTTAGGGTTGGTAGTGCTTAGCAGCGACTAACCCCTAGCTTAGAGGTGGAGTGTGCGTCTCTTTGCCGTTCTTTCGCCTTCTTTGGTTCGCAGGACTCACAGGTATCCTTGCCGGATCACTTGAGGACAAAAAAGAGAAGAGGGACAGACCAGCATCTAGACCCCGACAAGCCAGTATTGCCGGGGGCTGCAGGAGCAAAGATTCACCCACGGCAAACCAGAGTTGCTGGGGGCTACAGCTTCAGATAAGTTCTTCATCCCTTATCATGCATTCCCTTATGGATTGAGGTATGGGAAACCTCGTTTTTTCCTAAAACTACCGTGCTCCCCTAACTCTAGGCCCTAGGGCTCGTTCCTAGGGCCAGGTTTGGTAGTAGTCGCGGCAGCGAGAGGATGAAACAAGGAGCCTGAACCCACCTCATCCCTACCTCCGCCAAAGGTGTGAGAAAGGTCGAGTGAAGTGGGGAGACGGCAAGGCCTGTTGCCGGGCAAGGAAATGTTTATCTTAAGGATATCAATGATTTATTCCTTGTCGTGGGTTCTACCCACAAACAAATGACCCGGCAAGCATCCCTTTTTCATTAAAAACATTCCACTCAGGTACAGTCCATAGGGAATTAAAAACATGAATGATGGGATTACAAGTTTTAAATTCAGCTAAGGCCCGAAGGCTTACAAACTAAAAAGAGATAAGGTGCCTGTCGGTGTCAAAACCGGCGGATCTCGGGTAGGGGGTCCCGAACTGTGCGTCTAGGCCGGATGGTAACAGGAGACAAGGGACACAATGTTTTACCCAGGTTCGGGCCCTCTTGATGGAGGTAAAACCCTATGTCCTGCTTGATTAATATTGATGATATGGGTAGTACAAGAGTAGATCTACCACGAGATCAAGGAGGCTAAACCCTAAAAGCTAGCCTATGGTATGATTGTTGTATGATGAAGTTGTCCTACGGACTAAAACCCTCCGGTTTATATAGACACCGGAGAGGGTTAGGGTTACATAAAAGTCGGTTACAATGGTAGGAGATCTTGAATATCCGCATCGCCAAGCTTGCCTTCCATGCCAAGTAAAGTCCCATTCGGACACGGGACGGAGTCTTCAATCTTGTATCTTCATAGTCCTGGAGTTCGGCTGAAGGTATAGTCCGGCTACCCGAACACCCCCTAATCTAGGACTCCCTCAGTAGCCCCTGAAACAGGCTTCAATGACGACGAGTCCGGTGCGCAGATTGTCTTCGGCATTGTAAGGCGGGTTCCTCCTCCAAATTCTTCATAAAATTTTTGTAAACACCAAGAGTAGTGTCCGGCTCTGCAAAATAAGCTTCCACGTATTGCCATAGAGAGAATAATATTAACACCAATCTAATCTACTGACGTATTCCGCAGCGTGACATCACACTACGGCCAAGCCTTTATTCGAATCGTTTTCACTTCTCCACCTCGGCGTGTTTTACGAGGCGGTTTCCTTGGCACATCTTGTCAAAGCAGAGATCGTGCCCCCATTGTTTACGGGATTCTCGTTAAAACGGACGTGGGTAATCCAACCGCGCCACTTATCACGGCGCTTGGGAGGCAAGCGAGTTTTACTAGGCTGGTGGGGACGCATAGTCGCATCCGCCCATATAAGGGGATAAGGATCCACGTTTTTACCTACGCCTTCTTCCTCCTTTGCCTATCCATCTTCTGCGCACCCGAGCTCCAGCGCCCAAGCCCGCACTTCCTACCTCAACCCTCTCCAACAATGTCCGGAGCGGGAGGCAAGTGGATGGCCTCCTCCGTCACGGAGGGCCATGTCAAAAGGTTAAGGAAGGCCGGATACTTGTCCAAAGACATCGCACATCGGCTTCCTGAGGAGGGGCAATTTCTCCCCACCCCAAGGCCCCATGAGAGGGTAGTATTTCTTCGCCACTTCCTCCGCGGACTGGGTTTTCCTCTCCACCCATTTTTCCGCGGGCTCATGTTCTACTGTGGCCTAGATTTCCATGATCTGGCCCCAAACTTCATCCTCAATATCTTGGCATTTATCGTTGTGTGCGAGGCTTTCCTCTGCATTCGCCCCCATTTCGGCCTCTGGCTCAAGACCTTCAACGTCAAGCCAAAGATGGTGCGCGGCAACCAGGCGGAGTGCGGAGGTGCCATGGCAGGAAAAATTGCCAACGTCCTATGGCTCGAGGGCTCCTTTGTGGAGACCTTGAAGGGGTGGCAGTCAGGGTGGTTTTACATCATCGAGCCACACGATCCGAAGTGGATCGCAGCCCCTGAATTCCGATCTGGACCCCCTACGCGGCTCACGTCCTGGAAGGAGACGAGCTTGTCGTGGGGCGACGAAGAAGAGTTGACCGGACTGCAAAAATGCATCCAGACCCTGGTGAACAAGCAGCTCAAGCTTGTCAACGTAATCCAGGTCATGCTCGTCCGCTGGATCCTTCCGTGTCAAGAACGGGACTTCAATTTTTGGGAGTTCAACCCGGCGCAGCACCGCACTCTGAGCAGGCTCTTCGACATGACGTATGAAGATGTCTGGGGGGGGGGGGTTAACCAAAGGCGCCGAGGCTCCCACATCCGCCTCCGAAGACCGTGGATTCATCTCGCAGCGTCCTGCTGGCGAGGTAAGATATTTCCATCCTTTATAGGATGTTAAGTTTTTTCATAGTTTGACTCTATGCGGGATCTAAACTCCCTCACCTTTGACAGGATTGGCGGGAGAAGTCCGGACAGATTAACTGTCCGGCTCCCTTGCCCGAAGACCCAGCCCCTGCTCTCCTAGAGAAGTTGCTGGTTCCGGCACCTTATCTGGTGCCGGAGAAGAAGGCCAAGAAGAAGAAGGCCACGGGGACTCGAAAGAGTTCCCGGATATGGTGGTGTCGAACTCGTCGTCCGACGAGTCCGAGACGCACTCCTCCGTGAAAATGAGGAGGAGGAAGAAGAAACCTCTCCCCCTCCAGCGGGGGGAGGAGAGAAGAGGAAGGCCGCCCCAGTAGGGGAAGCCGAGGGGTCCAAGAAGGGGAAAACCCCTCTGCCGGACTATGTCCCCGACGCCGACGAGGACGAAGAGGAGTGGCCGGACAGGGCCAAGCGTCCGGCGAGATCGTAAGTGTTCGGATACCAGAGTAACTCGTGATATTCCTTTTGTTGCACAGCTTTCCCTAACGTCGAATATAATCATGCAGTCCACCCAAGGATGGGCTCGACAAGTCGTCGAGCGGCTCCCTGGATTCATTGGACGTGAATTCAGTTCCACCCGCTGCTTCCCCCTGTGCTGCGGATGACGCCGAAGTGGCGTCGCGACAAGATCCGGGGCGAGAGGAGGTGGTCCAGGAGGAGCCGCGAGGCGACCTCCCGGACTCCAGGAGTGAAGGGGACAAGACCCCCCTGGGCTCCAAGTCCGGCTTTAAGCCGGACACTGCGCCGGAATCATCAACGGTTCCGGACCACGGTAGGCGAACTCCTGCCAAGAGGAGCAAGCTTACTGAGCCGGCATCCTCCGTCCAACCGGAAGCGCCGGACAATCTGCTGGAGGAGCTTAAGGGCGCCTCCATCGACGAGGAGCACCATGCCATCATGAGTACGGTGGTCCAGAAGGTTCGGTCCGCCAAAAGCGGACTGAATGAAGCTTGTGCTAGCCTTCTAACAGGCTTCGAGGTAAGTAAAAATATGTAAAAATATTACCGTATAGACAGTAGCCCCTGATGCTCTGTTTGGCGTTCGGAAAGAAAAGCCAAATAGAGGATCTATTAAATATCGCAGGAGTCTAACTAAAAAGGAGTCAATATACGTATGCAGGCTTCGCTGCTGGCCATCGTCGCACTGACTCCGGAGGTGGGTGCCCTGAAGCAGGGCCTTGAGCGGACCGAGCAAGAGCTCGGTCTTGCCAAACGGCAGCTCGAGGAGAAAGAAGGTAAGAGATACCTTATAGAAAAAATGCCTATAGGAAGGCGCAATTGCAAAAATGACAGGAGTATAGTGCTTATTGTAGGGGCCACAACTCAGGTGGCGACCCTCAAGCAGGCGATGTCCGAGGCCGAGAAGAAAGCGGCCACGGAGCACGCCGAGCGGGAGAAATTTGAGGCGCAGGTCGGCGAGGTGCGGCAAGAGCTTCAGGTTCTCATGCAAAAACATGAGAGTTTGGAGCTCGACTCGAAGACGCGAGCGTCCGAGCTTGCTGCGGCCCTTAAAACTGCCAAATCTGCCAAGGCCGAAGCCCAGAAGGCCCTCCAGGAATTGGATGCGGTGAAAAAGATAGCGGCGGGTAAGGCATTCTATATGCAAAGCAGACATATAAAAGTAAACTACTTGTTACTTACCCGAATCTGGAGCTCTCCAGGGGCATTCGCAGATCTTCCCCGCAGCGTATCCGATGCCGCCGCATTCTACCGAGCCGAGGAAGGTAGCTCGACGGAGAAGGTGTTCTGGTCTCAGTGCGCTGAGGCCGGACACCCTGTGCCCTTGAGCGACCAGCTGAAGCAGCTGGTCGAGCTCCACAAGGCGGCCGAACAGGCCCTCAAGGGCTTCATAGTTCGGCTGTGGCCCGGAGAGGCCCTGCCTGGGAGCTACTTCGGACTGGTGCGGCAGCTGGTGGAGGCTTGTCCAAGGCTCGAGGTCATCAAGCGCTTCGTCTGCATCGAAGGTGCCCGTAGGGCCCTTGCCCGTGCAAAGGTGCATTGGGGTAAGCTGGACGGTGAGAAGCTTGTGAAGGACGGGCCGCCGCCGGGGAAGGAGCATCGCAAGCCCGAGAACTATTACAAGGATGTTCTTGCTGGTGCCCGCCTTGTGGCGGATGAATGTACCAAGGATGTAATTTTTGAATGAACTCGCTCGTGTTATCCTGTGCGCTGAAAACTTGTTCATATGCGCTAAGCAATGCTTGAATTTAAAATATTACTTTCTGTGCGGCCGTTTATCAAAAAATTGAGAGATTGCCAGTCGTCGGCTTCTGCCCCCATGCCACTAGTGCTGGGGTGTTCAGGATAAACCTGAGCGCTCTTTTTCCCATGATTGGGTCCGTCGAGGGAGGCGGCCAGCACAACGAACAAGGCAATCGGACTATAATGCTTGAACACTCTCACTTAGCCATAGAACTTTATAATTTTAAATTTCGACGAAGCCCCTAGTATTCGGATGACCGAGTTCGGGGCGCTATCCACGCCTTCGCCGGACAAAGCCGGTTCCTCGCTCGAAGCGGCATAAGCCTTTAAGGACTCGAAAAACCTCTCGAACAGCGACCGGTCTCTTGCCTCATCATGACAGTCAGTTTTAGCTTTCTCCACTAAGGTGCTCGGCCCAGCTCAACTGGGGCACAGTCGCAGTGGTTCTCCTAGTGCTACCTTAGACGATACAGCGGAACGTAAGGCACCAAAACATAGGAGCCGGGCAAACCCAACTATTGACCCAAATCATGATTCGGAGCCGATGCATATAGTGCTATAAGTTCGGGGTGCCGCACTTGTGAAAGTGGACGGACTTCTCACGCCATATTGATAGGTACTGAAGCCCCTGGCGTATTTTGCCGTACCACAGTGTACGGATGCAGCATGTTATTAATAAACATATATATAAAAAGAGGGTAATGCAAAAAATAGACAAAAAGCTATGCATTGTTTATAGAAAGGCTGCTATGAAAGCGGAAGGATACAAATAGTGCGATAAGCAAAATAAATTGGACTATTTAACATGTCCTGGCCAGGGGCAGGCCGCGGAATTGTATTTAAAAACAGGTATACTGCTCGGAATAGAGACCACCTGGGAGTTCCATGATGCGGCGTGGCTTGTCTGCTTCCCTGGATCTTGCATCATTTGTGCGGCAGTTGAATTGCCGAACGGGTCGTCCGAAATATGGAGTCCTAAGAGTAAGAGAAAAAAGGAAGGAATCCGGCAGCCCCTGGTGCGGTTTATGCCATATTTCGGGCGTGCCGTGATAGTGCCCCTTCCCCTGTGCCCATGGTATTTCAAGAGCGTAGTTATGTATGCGAAGCGCTGGTTTCGCTATATCGCGAGGGCCAGGGTTGGGGCCGCATTGCTACGCTAGCTCGGGACGTGCCAGGCAGTCTTGTTGTAGGGTACTCCGGGCGCGCTTGACAGTGTCCGGCTTTTTGAAGGCCGAACTGGAGAACTGCCTAGAGAGGTTGCTTTGTACTTCTGCTGCGAGCGCTGCCGTGTGATCCTCCGTTCGGAGGGAGCGTTCAGTGTTCCCATTGACCGTGATTACTCCTCTAGGGCCTGGCATCTTGAGCTTGAGGTATGCATAGTGCGGTACCACGTTGAATTTTGCGAATGTGGTTCGCCCGAGCAGTGCGTGATAGCCACTACAGAACGGGACTATGTCGAAGATTAACTCCTCGCTTCGGAAGTTATCCGGAGATCCGAAGACCACTTCCAGTGTAACTGAGCCTGTACAGTTGGCTTCTACACCTGGTATGACGCCTTTAAAGGTCATTTTGGTGGGCTTGATCCTCGAGGGATCTATGCCCATCTTTCGCACTGTATCCTGGTAAGGCAGGTTCAGGCTGCTGCCGCCATCCATGAGGACTCTTGTGAGATGAAATCCGTCAATGATTGGGTCTAGAACCAATGCGGCGAAGCCGCCGTGACGGATGCTAGTGGGGTGGTCCCTTCGATCAAAGGTGATCGGGCAGGAGGACCATGGGTTGAACTTTGGGGCGACCGGCTCCATCGCATATACGTCCCGTAACGCACGCTTCCGCTCCCTCTTGGGGATGTGGGTTGCGTATATCATGTTCACCGTCCGCACTTGCGGGGGAAATCCCTTCTGTCCACTGTTGTTCGGCAGCCTGGGCTCCTCCTCGTCGTTGCTATGCAGCCCCTTGTCTTTGTTTTCGGCTCTTAACTTGCCTGCCTGCTTGAACACCCAACAATCCCTGTTGGTGTGATTGGCTGGCTTTTCGGGGGTGCCATGTATCTGGCACAAGCGGTCGAGTATTCGGTCCAAACTGGACGGGCCCTAAGTTTTTCTTTTGAATGGCTGTTTCCGTTGACCGGATTTGTAGCCTCAGAATCTGGCATTAACTGCCGTATCCTCGTTGCTGTCGCTGTTAACGCGGCGCTTTTGTTTGTTCCGACGTGACCTGTCACTTTTGTCCTTGGTATTCGAATTACCAGTGTTCTTGGTTAAGTTGCTACTACGAGCTAGCCAGCTGTCTTCTCCTGCGCAAAAGCGGGTCATGAGTGTCGTGAGGGCTGCCATAGATTTCGGCTTTTCCTGTCCCAGGTGCCGGGACAGCCACTCGTCACGAATATTATGCTTGAAGGCCGCTAAGGCCTCTGCGTCCGGACAGTCGACTATCTGGGTTTTCTTTGTTAGGAACCGTGTCCAGAATTGCCTGGCCGATTCTTCTGGCTGCTGAATTATGTGGCTTAGGTCATCGGCGTCGGGTGGTCGCACATAAGTGCCCTGGAAGTTGTCAAGGAATGCGGCTTCCAGGTCCTCCCAAGAACCGATTGAGTTTGCTGGCAAGCTGTTAAGCCAATGCCGGGCCGGTCCCTTAAGTTTGAGTGGGAGGTATTTGATGGCGTGTAGATCATTGCCGCGGGCCATGTGGATATGAAGGAGATAATCCTCGATCCATACCGCAGGATCTGTTGTGCCATCGTATGATTCGATGTTTACGGGTTTGAAGCCCTCAGGGATTTTATGATCCATTACTTCATCTGTGAAGCATAGTGGGTGTGCAGCGCCTCTGTATTGGGCTATATCACGACGTAGCTCGAAGGAGCTTTGTCTGTTGAGTTCGGCCCGGCCGGATTCATTGCGTCCGGAGTGACGATCACCGTCACGTGCCGTGGGGCGCCTGTGCGATCCGTAGATCGATCTTGTTTGCCTTGCCTTGTCCTCCAGGATGTCACGCAGGTCGGGCGCATTTTCCCATGCCTTAGTATGCTTGACGTGGTGCCGGTGCATGGCTTGAGTGGAGGGCCAAGAGGCCTCTCTGTCGCGGCCACGAGGTGGCCGGTCGGCCATGTCATGCGCTGGTGATGTAGGTGCTTCCTCCTCTAGTCGGGGTAGCAGCCTGCGCTTTGGGTAACTCTTGGAGGGGCGTTTGAGTTCATACTCTTCGGCCACAAGGACTTCAGTCCATCTGTCAGCTAGCAAATCCTGATCAACTCTAAGCTGTTGCCGCTTTTTCTTGAGGCTGCTTGCCATGTCCATGAGCCTGCATTTAAAACGCTCTTGTTCGGCAAGATCCTCTGGCATGATGAACTCGTCGTCGTCGAGGCTTGCCTCGTCTTCGGAGGGAGGCGTATAATTATCGTCCTCAACTTCTTGGTCCGCCGCCCTCTCGTGAGGGCTGGCTTCTCTGTCCTCCTGTGCCGAATTTTGCTGGAGGGGGTGTTCTTCGGCGCTATCCGGAGTAGTATTATCTCCCGTGCCGGAATCACCGTTTTTTGCTTTGGCGGGATTTAGAGCGGCGCCGCTAACGCCGACGCTTGGGCTGTTTCTTAGAGGTATCGTCCACCGCTGTTCCATCGCCATCTCCATCCTTTGGAGTGTCCACCATAAATATGTCATATGACGAGGTGGCCTTCCAATGCCCTACAGGTGCTGGTTCTTGTTCGTCTCCTGCATCGTTGTCCATGCCGTCGATGTCTTCGGAGTCGATGTCAAGCATGTTGGTTAAGTCATCGACAGTGGCTACGAAGTGGGTGGTGGGTGGGTTTTGAATTTCTTCATCGTCCGTATCCCAACCTTCCTAACTGTAGTCCGTCCAGGGCTCTCCTGATAAAGAGAGAGACTTTAGAGAATTCAGGATGTCGCCGAAGGGCAAGTGCTGAAAGATGTCCGCGGCGGTGAACTCCATTATCGGCGCCCAATCGGATTCGATCGGCGGGGGCGCGGGGGGCTCGGAGTTTAGAGAGGAATCCGGCTCCTCGAAGTCACGGGCCATGCGGAGTGCGGGGCTGGAGTTCGGCTCGATCGCCTCTGAGATCGCAGCCCTTGAGGCAGCGTCCAACCGCTGATCCTCGATTGGCGCAGTAGGCTTCGAATCAATGGTCGGAACCGATGCGTGTGCGGCCTCCAAGGCGCTGTTCGGTGGCAGAGCTATATCATGCCCATCGAGACAGTGCGGCACGCTTGGCTGTGGCTCGAATCCGTCGAAGATCAAGCCCTGCGGATGTCATCCGTGTAGTTTAGGCTTCCAAACTTGACCTGATGGCCAGGGGCGTAACTTTCGATCTGCTCAAGGTGACCAAGCGAGTTGGTCCGTAGTGCGAAGCCGCCGAAGACGAAGATCTGTCCGGGGAGAAAAGTCTCGCCCTGGACTGCATCGTGGTTGATTATCGAAGAAGCCATCGGGCCTGAAAGCGACGACACAGAGGAACTCTCAATGAAAGCACCAATGTCGGTGTCAAAACCGGCGGATCTCGGGTAGGGGGTCCCGAACTGTGCGTCTAGGCCGGATGGTAACAAGAGACAAGGGACACAATGTTTTACCCAGGTTCGGGCCCTCTTGATGGAGGTAAAACCCTACGTCCTGCTTGAGTAATATTGATGATATGGGTAGTACAAGAGTAGATCTACCACGGGATCAAGGAGGCTAAACCCTAAAAGCTAGCCTATGGTATGATTGTTGTATGATGAAGTTGTCCTACGGATTAAAACCCTCCGGTTTATATAGACACCGGAGAGGGTTAGGGTTACAGAAAGTCGGTTATAATGGTAGGAGATCTTGAATATCCGCATCGCCAAGCTTGCCTTCCATGCCAAGGAAAGTCCCATCCGGACACGGGACGGAGTCTTCAATCTTGTATCTTCATAGTCCTGGAGTTCGGCTGAAGGTATAGTCCGGCTACCCGAACACCCCCTAATCCAGGACTCCCTCAGTGGCCGTAATCCCTTTCTTGCCCCTCTCCTCAGGAGGCAGGTCAAGGAGGCGAAAAGGGCAAAAGGGGCGCCTAGGCGAGCTACGGGTGGCAGAAGACACCAAGAGAACATCTCGGTGGCCGTCCGAAGGCTGGATGGTGATGGCGGCGCCGGAAGCAGAGCTCGAAGACGAGGCGGCAGGATGTCAGCATGTGTCGAAGGCGTCGGTGCCCGCGTACTCCGACTTGACGGCCTTGCCGCCCGCCCTCTTCCTCTTCCACAGCCTCCCAACGCCAGCCGCCCAAGGAGACGACCCCGAGGAGTTCAGGGAGCCGGCGACGCGGATGATGGGGTCGCCGGTGCTGCACGGAGCGGCGCCTGACACCTAATCGGACCCGTCATCCTGCCGCCTACTACCCTCATCGTCGCTGTCCCTGTCCTCCTCGTCACTCCCGCCCGAGGAGGAGTCTTCACTATCAGAAGAGCTCCCCACGCAGCACCTTGCATGGGTCCCAAAGCACCCGAAGACCTTGACGGAGAGAAGGCCACCCTCCATCAGCTTAAAATGGAGAGTGAGCCCCTCCGTCAAGCGGTGGATATGGGAAAACGTCTTCCATCCCCGACGGAGATACATCACGTGAGGGGCGGGGAAATCGACGCGGGCCCGCGTGCCACTGACCGCGCAGCCCCTCATGTGCAGCCACAACGACTCCGGCGGATCCAGCTCCATCTCCCGCGCGAATGGAGTCGGGAGACGAAGGGGACGGCGAGGCGGCCGGCGTAGCCTGACGAAGAACTTGCAAGGGTCATCCCCAACGTGGCCCTCCACGAGGGGAAGAACTGCTGGCAGAGGCGAGGCAGGCGCGCCGCCCCGTCCTTCTCTTCCCTAAGCGCCTCGGCCTCGCCCACGGCCTCACCCCCTCCCCCTTACCCTCGCGGCTGGCTCTGCCATCGCGGGTGCAGGAGAAGGAGGGATGCGTTGTCGAGCGGCGACCCTCGCTGCCACCGTTGAAGGACCAGGATTCCCTCTCTCCATGACGGATGGAAGGGGGGGAGCAGAAGCTGAAGGAAGGAGGAGATGAAGGAATGCGGGACGCCATCCCCCCTCCCGCTCTTTATAAAGGAACGGGGTGGGGGCTTGGCCGCCCCGCTCAGCCAATCAAGACATGGAAGGTGCAGGGAACTGGGACCGACCCGCCGCCCCAGCCCGCGGCGGCCCGGATTCCCGCCTCCACCGTCCACCACCTCAAGCGCATGAGAGCCACGTGGCAGGCGTGCAGGACCGAGGCGATGGGTGAGGCGACCTTTCCCCACCCCGTGATCGTGGGGAGTGGACGCCTTGAAGACCATGCCTCGGCCCCGTTCAATAAATGGGCCGCGCCTCCACGCCTCCCTCCGTTTACGGGGAAGGCACAAACCGCCCCCTTTACTACGACGTGACGCATGCATAAGGAGCTCAGCCCCACGCATGCCGCCCACATCACACACGCCTCCCCACGGGTTGCCACGTGCGGGAAGCATGGGAAGCACAGCGCGCGAAGAGACTTACCGCGGTAAAAACCGCCCCGCGTGCCCGCGCACCGTTTTTGGGCCTAGCCCAACCACGTGATTGCGCTTACGTGCGGCCCAGGCCCGGGGGCTCCTGTCGGTGTACAAAAAGAGGGGTACGCTTTTTGTACCCCTATAACTGTGCACGGGCAGTCTGAGCCACGGGCACCACCACACTGAGCAAGGCAAGGGAGGCGAGCCAAGGTAAGGCCGAAGCTCAGGAGAAGCAGAACGACGTCAAGACCAAGACCACAAAGAGCAAAGGGGATGAAGCGGACCCCCCCGGCAAGATCCTTGCCGGGTGGCGGTTTTAGCAAACCCGGGAAGACCCTTGCCGTGGCAGCTCGCCCCACACCTACGGAGTGAGTCACCCTTGAGTCCACTGCCCCCATGGGGCAAGGATTCAAGAGACATCCCCGTGGTGGCATGCAGATCTTTGTGAAGACATTCGAGATCAGATACACCCTTTAGAAGATGATGATCCTTGGCGGGATCCCAGCCAAGGAGGACCGCAAGGCCCCCGGCAAGAGCCTTGCCGAGGATGACAGCAGGCGCCACGACAAGACCCTTGCTGGGGCCCCGGCAAGGCCCTTGCCAAGAACACCCGTTGGGCCACCATCAGTCCCACGCCAGTCAAACCTCCACCACCGTTCGCATGCAGCTGCCAACCCAACCAACTGGGCAGGCACCTGTGTGGCGGCATGCAAATCTTCGTGGAGACCCAGCACTGCGCCACCTCAGCTACCTGCCTGCCTACATGGCACCACGGGCGCCGCTGGCCAGGGCACGTGTCGACGCGAGAGGGAGCGGCGACGGACGAGACAGGGCTCTCCCCCATCCCCGATAAAGCAAGGACACCTAGGCAAGACGCATTAAATGCGCCTTGTCATGTAATGCGAGGGATAACCTCACATCACTATTCCCTTTCCACCTCCTGGTGCTACTGTGGCAACCCCTTTCCTATAAAAGGAGGCCCGAGGCGACCAGGAGGAAGATTCGGCTTTTTGGAGCTCCTCACGCCCCATAGCTAGCTCAAGAACATAGATATACAATCCACCAAAGCAGGAGTAGGGTTTTACGCATCCTCGCGGCCCAAACCTGGATAAACGAACCGTGTGCTATCTGTTTGATCCTCTCTTCTCACGACCCCGCGCCCCGCAACCGTAGTACGGATTCTTGTGATCCCATAGGTGTCGTTCCCACCGACAGCGGGAGGTCGCTGGCAGTGAGAGGACGATCCGGAGACCCGAGGCGGCAGAGCAGGATACGCGCGGGCTGAGAGGTTTCGAAGAAATTTCCAAAATCTCACCCGTGGGTTTACATATCCCGACCCTATCAGTGTGACCGAGTGGAACAACTCGGTGGCACTGAGATGCAGAATTGCAAGCGGTTGCTGCAACTCGGTGTGAGCAAAAAGTTCTAATCGGTTGCACCGAGATTGAAAACCTAGATCGACTTAGTTATCTCGGTGTGACCGAAATGGATGACTCGGTCATACCGAAATGCCCAAAGAGGTTTTGGAAGTTGAAGTCTATGACGAATTAGGGACTCCAAGTGCTCCTCACACAAAGTGGTTCGAATCTGACTTGATCAAACTTCTTGATGTAGCATGAATAGAGTTTGAGATGAGAAAAGCATAGATAGCTAGAGGGAGTTCTTAGGCATTCTTGTCCATCCATTTAGCAAAAGAGAACAGGTCAAACGATCAAAGAAACAAATGGATGTCCTCGAATGAGTGAAATATGCAATCAACATGCTCACACAATAAAATGACAAATGAAATATGTGACAAAGCATGCACAATCACTCTAGCATCTATCAAACAATTTGGCGATGACTAGGTCATCTATATATGAGTATATTGACTTAGGAGTCAAATGGGAACATTTGATCATAGGTCATACTCATCGTTTAAGCACAAGTGGGGTTGCCACTTTTACATAAAGCATTGTTGTGCTCACATCATTAGGGTTGCTTTAGCTCAATTGATTAGAGTAAAGCTCCCCCTAGATATGATATCCCCCCTAAGAGGGATGAACTAACCTTGGGGTTTGTCGATGATGACTTCATGTAGGTGTTGAAGATGTAGATGCTCAATGTTGATGTAGATCATTCGGAGCAATCCTTTGGAGTGAGTTGCACTTTCAATACCTACACGGGTTAGTCCCACAAGGAACAAACAAGGATATCCATAGACATAGAGTGATGTTCACATAGGATGATGTCGATGAAAGCATTAGGTTACCTTGTCCCTTGTCTTACCAACAAGAGAATTTGTGACTCCTCGAACTAGTGCAAGATATGGAAGTTGTTTGCAGTTGTCCTTGCCAAGATGGTAAGAGTGAGGTATGTTGGTGGAGTCACCCTCAAGAACTCTCTAGTTCTTCTTCTTAGGGATACACACCATCTTGATGGGAATCCTTGGAGTTGTAGTCGTACTTGATGAAGTGGAACTTGATGTAGTCTTGGGAACCCACTTGACCAAGGCCTTAGGTGCTTATTCAAATGCATCAATCTCCTCTTGAAGCTTGTCCTTGCCTTTTAGCTTGTGGTCTTGTGGTGGAAGATCAACTTGAGCTTGTGTTCCTTGGAAAGAGGTAGGATCATACTTCTCTGGTTGAGGAACAAACTTCATCTTGGGGTATTGATCTTCTTCCCACTCAACTCCATTGGCATTGAACTTTCGTTCAAAGCCAACACCTTGATTCTTCCGGTGTCTTCCTTGCTTGCGTACAATTTCCTCAAATTGCTTACTTCCGGAAAGGCTCTTGTAAACACCTTTCTCTATAATTCCCTTCAATAAGATATTTTCTTGCTCAAGTGTAACTTGGCTAAGAGAATCATTATTGGAATCAAGAGAACTACTCAAAGCAATAACATTGGATTTAGCATGAATGTTGTTATTACTAGAGGAAGAATCTTTCTTGTTCTTGTTGCTAGATTTAACTTGTGGCATGTAATTAGACAAGAGTAAACACTTGGCAATGTAAGAAGAACTTTTCTTGCGAAGATCATCATTGGTCGCTTTTAAGAACTCATGCTCTTGATCAAGATTGAGCTTTTCAAAGTGTAGTTTCTCATGAGTCTTTAAAAGTTCTCGATGATTTTCCAAGGTAGTTTCATGAGCTAACTTAAGAGTATTTAGTTCTCTAGTTAGATGCTCAATCTCCTTCTTATCATTGTCATTCGTTTTATCTTGATTAGCATGATTAATAGCAAGTTCATCATAGTTTTCATAACTAGAGTTGTCAACAAGTAAATAATCATCACCTAGCAAATCATCTTCATCATTATTGAAATCAACATACTCGAGGTTTGATACTTTTGGGCCTTTAGCCATGAAGCATCTTCCAATCCCTTCATTTAGCGAGTCAAATATGTCGTAGGAGTTGGTTGACACAAGTGATAGACCGGCAACACCTTCATCTTGAGTATATTCGGAGTCGGAGTGATAACTTCTCTCGGAGTGATCGTCGGAGTCAGAGCCGGATATCCATTCACCAACATGAGCTTGATGTCTTCATTTTGTGTAGCTCTTTGATGACTTGTCCTTCCTTCCCGAATCCTTGCTTCTCCGTGATGTTCTTCATTCATAACAGTCATCTCTTCTACTTCTTCTTTTAGGAGAATCTTCTCTTCTTTTGCAGGGAGCCGTACACTCATTGGAATAGTGTCCGGGTCTTCCACAATTGTAGCAATTGCGCTCACGACTAGAAGATCTTTTGTCATTGTAGGACCTTGACTTGGAACTTCTTTCCTTGCATCTACTTTTGTAAAACTTGTTGAAGTTCTTCACCATTAGGCTCAATTCTTCGTTGAAGGTTTGTTTTTCACTTGATGATGTGGGAGCATCACATGAGGCTTTGTAGGCACCACTTGACTTGTTGTGAAGCTCTTCCATATCCTTGAGTGACATATCATGAGCAACAATTCTTCCAATGACTTCCGTTGGCTTGAGATCTTTGTAATTGGGCATCATTGTCACGACCGGTTTTCCAATAATAATGTTTATTGAGAAACCAATCTTTTGAGTCCAGTATGAGAAAAATCCTCCTTACCGGTAGACAAATTCTTGATACAATAAGCCAGTAGCATAAAATATATTACAGGGTCGAGCTACGGTTGCTCAACCAAATTATTACAAGCACGCCAATAATTATACATAATGGCGGACATGACACAGTGGTGTGGAGGCATACTACTGACTCGAGGATAGGATGGTGGTGGAAAAACACAGCGGGGAGTGAGATACATCACTCTAAAACTGGCATCTCATCGAGCGTCGAGGTGAGGCTCGATGAATTTATTTGGTAGCAGAAGCGGATATAATACAGTGACCAAATCCAGGGTCGCACGAGACTGACTGGGATTCCTCTAGGCGTTGGACTCGCTATCAAATTCTTCATCCATGAGATCGCCTTCGTCAGCATCTGGCCAAATCAACAAGCCAGGTGAGTACTTTGAAAGTACTCGCAAGACAGTTCGGACGTAAGATATAACAAATGCATGCATGTATGCGTCATGAGTATATTAACAGTGGCACATTAATTCGTAAAAACGAGACAGGTAAAAAGGGGGTCGGCGGTAGTCCGCTCGGAAACCCAACAAAATAACTGCAAACCCAATCGGGTGTCTGAAGCGACACCTCGATAGGAAAATAAATAAATAAATCACGCCGCAGTCGGGCGTCTGAGCGACGCCACATAAAGGGCTTTAAAAGAAATGCCACAGTCGGGCGTCTGAGCGACGCCACATAAAGGACTTTAAAAGAAATGCCACAGTCGGGCGTCTGAGAGACGCCACATAAAGGGCTTTAAAAGAAATGCCACAGTCGGGCGTCTGAGCAACGCCACATAAAGGGCTTTAAAAGAAATGCCACAGTCGGGCGTCTGAGCGACGCCACATAAAGGGCTTTAAAAGAAATGCCACAGTCGGGCGTCTGAGCGATGCCAC
>NC_057803.1:143133246-143133548 GCF_018294505.1 Triticum aestivum | reverse complement strand
ATAAAATTATGATGCGTGCAAGCAAACTATTTATAGAATTGCAAAACATAGTAGTATAAAAATTTATGAAATAAATAACAAGCAATGCCACAGTCGGGCGTCTGAGCGACACCACATAAAGGGCTTTAAAAGAAATGCCACAGTCGGGCGTCTGAGCAACGCCACATAAAGGGCTTTAAAAGAAATGCCACAGTCGGGCGTCTGAGCGACGCCACATAAAGGGCTTTAAAAGAAATGCCACAGTCGGGCGTCTGAGCGATGCCACATAAAGGGCTTTAAAAGAAATGCCACAGTCGGGCGTC